>NC_060272.1:35447688-35747688 GCF_021613505.1 Equus quagga | reverse complement strand
TTTTATTAATTAACTGCCTGGCAAACTTCTGTAATACTCTATTTCTACTTTTTTTGGCTTCATATTTTTTGATCACCTCTTCATATAACAAAACTTTTGTAATATTATTTTCTATAGCGAGGCTAGAAAGATAATCCAGACTTTCCTCCAGCGTGGTGGATCAAAATATATATTTTTGTTGTTGTTGATGGAAAGTATAAAACCCGTAGCCTTACTTCTATAGAGCAGTACTCTACAAATGCAGGAATTCTGATAAGTTCTTTCGGGCAATTCCCATCAAAAAAGAAAAACATGTATAGCAAGTGCATAACTGCACCAGCTCATTTCTTGAGCAGATTCTGACAAAAGATGTTTCTTTTTGACTCCATGTTGATGAAAGACCGGTCCTCTATTTACAATTGTAATGTCTGATGATGAGAAGGATTTCATGGACTAGCTTTGGACTCCTTCTAAACCTTGCTCCTTCTCCACTACCCACAAACTTACAACATTTTAGGGCACAATCCCACTTTTGTAGAGCAAAACAACTTTTGGCTTGACCCCTTTGTGTCACTATGCAAGTGGATAGGCACAGCGGATGTTAGGGGCATTCTCTGTGTACACTGAGATAAGTGACTGCAAACCAATTAAGATACCCACCAAATCCAGACTAAATGTATCCTCTACTCAATCTGCCCTTAGCCGAGAGTTTCTCAACCATGCTACCATTGACATTTTGGAGTGGGTAATTCGTTGTTGTGGGGGCTTCTCCTGTGCATTGTAGAATATTTAGCAACATGCCTGACCTTTATTCTGTAGATACAAATGATATGCCCCCAATGGTGACAACAAAAAGCTCCCCAGGCATTGCCAAATATTCCCTGGGGAGCAAAATCACTCCCAAACCCCCAATCGCTGAGAATCACTGCCTTGGATAGATTCCCCCAAATACCTATGGCCACTCCAACACCATCTAACAAGAAAGGACGGTGACAGCAGAAAGTGTAGAGAAAAGGCAACAACAGTCTTTCCCAATGACAGTTAAAATATTTTATTTTTGCAAAATTTACAAAAACATTATAAACACATTGCTGGGTACTCCCAAGGGTCTTGGCAGAGGCTTGTAAAAGTGAAGAGAAAGTATGCCTCTGGGGAAGAAAAGTGTCAACACAATGACAGTGGTGTGACATTAGTAGCTAGTGCCATGGGCCAGGACTGGGTGATTCTTGCTTTGAAAGAGACAAGTTTTCATGTAAATCTATTATCCTGTTGAATGAATCGTAGATAGGACCTAACTTTTCATGGATCAATCTACTGCACAAAACACAGAAATGGCTCAGAAATGGCTCAGAAATTGATGTAAGCTCTTTGGTCCACAGGAAAGCATAAATCATGGAACTTCTTGGGATTGGCTGGCAATGAAATAACTTCTTTAGAGTAAGAGTAGTAATACATTATGCATCCTAGTCTTTACCCAACAGGGGTTCTTATTTTAATGGGAACTCATTTATTAAATTCTGCCTATCAAGCAATAAAAATGCTACCATTCTGTTAGCCTATCAATTTCATTTTTTTCATTTATTCCTTGTAAATCTTTTCCTTAAAACATCACTTTTCTACCATGATAAAAATGTCTTGTGATTCTATGCAAGGAAGCTTCCCATTTGGATGGAACTGGATGTTCAGAGGAGTTTACAGGGGGCATAGAGCTCATGTTTTCTCTTCTGATGCTCAAATATTGCATCTTTTTCTTTTTAGTTCAGTTGTGATATGTTTGGGAGTTTCAAAATGAGTGTTTACTAAGAAACTGGAAGAAAATAAATAAACCCACCACACCCAAAGTAAAACGAAGTTGAGTTTAATCTAGTGTCTATATAGAGGTTTATGATAGGAACAATGAAGCTGTAGCCCTGGATTGACTTGGCTGGCTGAATTTATGGGGCTCTGCTGACCTCCAATTTCTTTCTGTTGTCTCAACCCTATCTAGGGAAATCCATCCCAAATTATCTCCTTTTAGTCTTTAGATATTTCAAACTCTTTGGTCCAATTTCTTTGGTTCCCTTCTTATGAGCAAGGGTCACACTCTTATTGAATTCTGAACCTAAGTAGAGAAAAAAAAGAAAGAAAAAGTGTAAATCAACTTATGGGCATAGACTTCCTTCTTGCTCCTGTTTGTGAGGAGAAAAATCCTCATTCTGATAACTGCTCATAGCGTTAAAGTGGGACAGTGCTAACCCAACTAAAAATTTCCTCCTTTTATGAAAGGAGAATTAGTCATTTTCATTTTATGCCATTCCTTATTCCTGAAAAACAAACCTCTCTGCATGTCCTTCCACATGACCCTCATCCTCAAAATCAGGGTTCAAAAATCAGATACACTAGAGTGTCTCTTATGATTGAATTTATCAGGTCCTGAATATTTCCCTACGTCCATACATAATTGGTTCATTCAGCAAAAATTTATTGAGTATCTGCCATGTGCGAGACCCTGGAAATACATCAGTGAACAAAACCGACATGTTTCCCTACCCTCATGGGCTATGTGAGGTAGTTGACTGATATTGTATTTATTAAGGTGAACTTATGAGCTTGTTTTATAGTCATTTTAAGTGTTTTTATATTTTGAGCTACATAGTAATTTCTTGTTTGGGGGCATACATTTTTCCGTACATAACTTGGGAATTCAGGAGGCAGTCCCAAGTAAGTCTAGATAAGTATTTTCTTCCCTATTTTAGCCAGCCTCCATCTGAGACTCTTACCCTTTTCTCCTTGAGATGGAGCCCATCTTTGCTCAAGAGGCCTTCATCCTCAAAGATCACACCATCAGTAAGGAATTTTAAGTGTTCTGCTGGATACTGCTTGAAGAGACACATGTTCATTTCCACAATGCACCTGTTCCTATGGTGGCCTTCCTCTCCACTCAACTCAGTCAAGAGCACTACCTAACCACTAGCCCTCTCTCCTGCTTCTTCAGAATAGCAAAAATAGCTTTTATGTACTAAGGGCTTACCAAGAGCCCAAACTGTCCTAAGTATTTTTATGTGCATTATCTCATTTCATCCATACAGCAGCCCTGTGAGGTAAGCAGAAGACAAAATCAAGGCTTAGGCAGATGAAGGCACTTGCACAAGGCCACCCTGTTAGGAAACAGTAGAGCTGAGATTCAAGCCCAGGCAACCTAACGCCACGGTCTGAATGTTTAACTTTCATTATGAACACTGTCACTTGTAACTTCTGTGTGAGTTAGTCCGTACGGAGGCAAGGCAGGTTATGGTGATTGGAGTAGAAAGGTCTTGATACAGTCTATTACCGTATGGCATGCGGCAGTACCTCATTGGGATGTCTTCAATGCAAATTACCCAGTGGCAGTTCCATGATGAAATATGATGAAGAATAATGTACCACAAAATTTTGAAACTGGAAGAAACTGATTAGGTCATCTATATGACATACATGTATTTCTATGTGACGTATAGACATACATACACGTATGTATGTGTGTATTCAGGAATCTCAAAGACTCTTGATTGAAGAACATACTTGACTAGATGTAAATAGCATTCTTTAAGATGACATTTTCCTGATAAGACACTTAAACGATGCTCTTTTCATCCTATTTTTTGCATATTGGGAATCCTGGAGATTTGTGTACGTATGTGTAAGTGTGTGCATACTTCCATAAGGTTAGTTTTTTTTCTTGCTACTGTGGTACCATCCTCACAAACCTATGATTCACAAGAGGAATGTAGCTTGGAACTTCTGCTATGTAAGCAGCTGCAGATACTTCAAATACCATTGTACATGTGATCCAGGACTTGCTATAAATTTGCCCCTAAAAATAAAGTAACAAGTGACTGAACAGCAATAGGAATTAATCACTGCAGTGCGTGAATGGAATGTGCTAGGCTTTACCTCAAAATCCTTTTATAAAAAGATTGATATAATTAAAACCCAAAAGAAACAACCAAGGATGCTATATTTGAGCAAATGTGATGCAAATTTTTGGAAAGAAATTTTTTTTTAAAGGAGAGACATGGTAAAAAAGAGTTTCCATATCTTCTATATCATTGGAAATAGGATGATAATATTACATCACTGAAGAATTTATCATACAAAGGAATTTAAATTGGATTCAATCTTGGTACACTGGGATTTTTTGAAGGCTGAGGGGATAATCAAGCCTCTCAACTAAGTTATTTGCCATGATGGGAAATAAGACCACAGGTAAAATTTCTAGCACAATTTGTAGCAAAGATTATCTTGGTGATTCAGAAATGTGAATAACCATTGACAAACCCAGACTTCCCAAGCTTTCAGAATTAGATGTGAGTGATTGAATTTTTTAAAAAGCAATAAACCAACCAAAGGATAAAAACGTAGAATATGACTTCTTGAAATCTGCCTTTTTTCTATGACTATGACATATTCAGTATCCAAATCCAACAGGCCATGTCCCTCTTACCCTTAACACTCCTTCAAAAAGAAAAAGAAGGAAAGAAAGAAAAAAAATACTAACCAGAAGAAGAAGATAGAAAAAAATAACACTAACCAGCACTTTTCAAAAGGTCACTAAACAGATGGGTCAGAAAGCCTCTCTGATCCTGAGTAACCACAGGTAACAAAATATTTGAAAGAGAATTTGATTGAAGATCAATTTTTGGACATGGGGAAAGTGAAAGAGATTTCTTAAACCCACTTGAATTACCAAAGATGAAAGGTTAAAAGCTTTAAAGACCAAAAACTACATTAGCAACTGAACAGTAAATACCATCAACGGACACACGGAAGAATTAGCAAAACAAATATTAAATGAAGAGGGGAAAAAGAATTCATTTCATAAGCCAAAAAAATGTCTTTTGCTTTGTATTCCAAAATTGATTTTGCAGTTTTAGGCAGAAGTACTGATGGGTAATTTCTATTCAATGCTTTCTAAACAAGTGCACAAAATTACTCTCAGTTCCTAAGGGACAGGAAGGAATCAAAGCAGGTAGATTCCCTGGACAGCTCTGCCACTGCTCGACCTGTTTTAAGAGCTGGGACTGTTTCTACAATGAAAGATGCTGGGCTACGGTCTGCGACTCTCTTAATCTTACATGAATTAGGCTTCAAACCACACGCTATAAGCCTGGCTTCTGTGGCATTCTTTGGTTTCTAGAATAGCTGTGTTGCAGGGGAAAACTAGTATGGTGTTGAGAAGCACAGATGGTTATGTCTTATTAATCTAAAGTAAGAAGACCTTTCTAGGTCGCTGACAAATATACCTTTCAATACTGAATCTTACAAAAATTAATCGCTATTGTTACAAGCAATAGTGCACTTTCCTGCCTTCTTAAAAAGGCAGTTGAACATAGTTTATCTTCTTTTTGATAACTCAGGGTCATCATTTTAAGCTTCATTTATTACTGTTATAATAACATGATACTGTCTTGGGCTGAAGTATTTTCCCTTACATTAAAAATTTTTTGGCTGCTCCAGACAAAGATACTACAAGAAAAAAGACTACACACTAACAATGATGCAAAAGTCCTCAACAAAATACTCAAAAACCAAACTTAACAGCACATTAAAAGGATTATACACCAGGACCAAGTGTGATTTATCCCTGGGATGCAAGGGTGTCTTAAAACACAAAATCAATCAATGTGATAGACCGTATTAACAGAACAAAGGACAAAAATCACATTATCATTTCAACTGATGCAGAAAAAGCATTTAACTAAATTCACCACTCATTCATGATAAAAATACTCAACAGACTAGAAGTAGAAGGAAATTACATCAACATAGTAAAGGTCACACATATGATACTAACATTATAATCAATGGTGGAAAACTGAAAGCTTTCCCTCCTAGATCAGGAATAAGACAGGCATGCCTATCTCACTACTTTTATTCAATGGAGTGATGGAAGTGTAGCTAAGGCTGTTTGGCAATGACAAAAAAAAAAAAAAAAAAAGAAAGAAAGGCATCCAAATTGGAAAGGAAGAAGTAAAAATTATCTTTGTTCACAGATGACGTTATCTTATATGTAGAAAATCCTGAAGATTTTACAGAGAAACTATTAGAACTAATAAATGAATTCAGCAGAATTACAGTATACAAAATCAACATTCAAACATTGGTTGTGTTTTTATACACAAACAATGAACAATTCAAAAATGAAATTAAGAAACAATCTCATTTACAATAGCATCAAAAAGAATAAAATACTTAGGAATAAACTTAACCAAGGTGACAAAAGACTTGTACCCTGAAAACTATAAAATAGTGCTGAAAGAAATGAAAGAAGACATAAATAAATGGCAAGAAATCCCGTGTTCATGGACTGGAAGAATTAATATTGTTAACATGTCCTTACTACTCAAAGCAATCTACAGATCCAATGCAATCTCTATCAAAATTCCAATGGCATTTTTTGCAGAAATAGAAAAAAAATCTGAAATTCAAAATCTCAAAGGACTGAGGATAGCCAAAACAATCTTGAGAGGGAAAAACGAAGCTAGAGGCTTCACACTTCCTGGTTTCAAAACATATTACAAAGCTACAGCAATCAAAACAGTATGGTACTGTCATAAATACAGACATAAAGACCAGTGGAATAGAATAGAGAACCCTAATATGTATGGTTAAATGGTCTACCACAAGGGCACCAAGACTACACAATGGAGAATGGTGTTGGGAAAACTAGATATCAATATGAAAAATAGTGAAGATGGATGTTTATCTTACACCACACACAAAAATTAACTCAAAATGATTAAAGACCTAAATGTAAGATCTGAAACTATAAAACTCTGAGAAGAAAACATAGGCAAAAATCTTCGTGACATTGGAATGACGATGATTCTTTGGATATGACACCAAATGCACAGGCAATAAAAGCAAAAATAGACAAATGAAACTACATCAAGCTCTTCTGTTCAGCAAAGGAAACAATCAACATAATGAAAATGCAAGCTATGAAATGGTAGAAAATCTATGCATATTATACATTGGATAAGGGGTTAATATTCAGGATATGTAAAGAACTACTACAACCCAGTAACAACAAAAAAATAACCTAGTTCAAAAATGGGCAAAAAATAGGCATTTATCCAAAGAAGATATATGAATGACCAATAAGCATATGAAAAGATGTTCAGCATCACTAATCATCAGGAAAATCCAAATCAAAACCACAATGAGATATCACCTCACACCTGTTAGGATAGCCTCTATCAAAAAACCAGAAAATAACAAGTGTTGGTGAGGATGTGGAGAAATTTGAACACTTGCACATTGTTGGTGGGATTGCAAAATGATGCAGCCACTATGGAAAACAGTATAGAGGTTATTTTAAAAATTAAAAATAGAATTACCATATAATTTAGCAATCCCACTTGTGGATATACATCCGAAAGAATTGAAGACAGGATCTTGTAGAGATAATTGTACACCCATGTTCATTGCAGCGTTATTCACAATAGCCAAGATGTGGAAGCAACCTAAATGTCCATCAATAGATGAATGGAAAAGGAAATGTGTTATATACATACAATGGAACATTATTCAGCCTCATAAAAGAAGGAATTTCTGGCATATGCTGCAACATGGATGAACCTTGAGGATGTTATGCTAAGTGAAATGAGCCAGTCACAAAAAGACAAATACTGCAAGATTCCACTTATATGAGTTATAGAAAGTAATCAAACTCATAGATGCAGAAAGTGGAATGGTGATTGTCAGGGATGGTGGAAGGAGAAACAAAGAGTTGCTGTTCAGTCGGTATAGAGTTTCAATCATGCAAGATGAAAAAGTTCGAGATCTGTTTCACAACAAGGTGCATATAGTTAACAGTCCTGTACTGTACGCTTAAAGATTCTTGAGGGTAAATTTATATGTTTTCTTATACCACAATAAAAAAAATTTTGACTGCCGTATTTTTATAGATCTCCTAGCTTTTAAAGTATAATTTCTGTTTCTTCTTAGTGCTGTCAGTTCTTCTTACTTCTAGACGTTATAGGTGTATCTAGTTTTTTTGTGGGTGTGTGAGGAAGATAAGCCCTGAGCTAACATCTGTTGCCAAGCTTCTTCTTTTTGCTTGAGGAAGATGGTTGCTGAGCTAACATCTGTGCCAATCTCCCTCTCTTTTGTATGTGCGATGCCACCACAGCATGGCTTGATGAGTGGTGTGTACGTCTGAACCAGGGATCCGAACCTGAGAACCCAGGGCCACCAAAGTGGAGTGCATGAACTTAACCACTATGCCACTGGGCCAGCCCAGGTGTATCTAGTTTTTAATCCTCCAACTTAAGTAATAAATAGTGTTTGGGGTAAAGACCTGAATATGACACTATCTCTCTTACAAATGGGATTTGTGTACAGCTGCTTGCTTCTTATAGGTCTATTTCCCCACTTATTCATAAATATACTTTAAAAATATTGTACATACTGAGTTTGTTTTTTTAAATTACAGATATGTAGGTAAATAACTACACAAAAGTGTGTACAGTGGAGAGTAAGTCTCCCTTCCATCTCTCTTCCCCCGCCCCTAAGCCTTCCTCGTCAGAGCCAGTCATTGCTTTGACAATCTTTTATAAGCTTCCAGAGACATATAACTTTAAAAAAAACACAAATGGGAGAAAACTATAAAACTTCTGCGCTTTACTTTCTTCACTAAACAATAGATGTTGGACATCTATTTATTATCTCATATGGGGGTGGATCTCATTATTTTTTAATATTATGTAATAATAGATTTAGTGGATAAACTGAATTAATTTAATTAGTTCTCTGTTGATGGATATTAAGATTGTTCTCTTATTTTTGCTATCACAAACTCTAAGAATGATTTTTTTTAAAAAATGGAATCTCATGTACAATCCCAATGGATAAAACAGGTAATAGTAGTGTGAAGCTTACCATAAAATTTAAGGCAGATAAATTAAAACCATTCAAACTTATCATAGAAGCTAAAACCTTCTATACTAAGATGTTTACATGATATGGTGCACCACTGAACATAATGCTGAGGTGAGCACAGAGGCTGATGGGTAATGCCTATGACACCTGTCCAGCGTGGTTGATCCAGGAACACAACAGCTATGGGACTATGTTTGTACATGAATGGGCATCTGAAGGTGTGAATTATAAAAATGAATAGTGAAATTAGTGATACATACACGAGTTCAAATGCATGCACAAAAATGTCAGGGAAAGCGTCATTTGCAGATTTGTGTAAGATAAATGAACATATCTAACATGGAGACATCAAATGTATTGAAATTTGGCATTTAGCATTCTTTACTGTGTATTGATTTTTATTATAGTTTTAAAATATTTAAACGAATCTAGTTTAAAAAATGAAATCTCATCTCTCACTTCTCAGATTGGCAAATATAATGAAAGTTGATAACTAAAGCTTTGACGAGGATGTGGGGAAATTGGCACCGGCATGCATTGGTTTTGAGAACATATACTTGTAGAAATTTTGGAGAGAAATTTGGCAGTTTTAATAAAAAGTTAAAATACATATATCCTTTGATCCACCAATTACATGTCTTGGAACTTTCCCCAAATATGTACAAAAATATATATGTAAAATGGTTTTAATTACAGCACTATATAGACTCATAAAAATTAGCAACTCTCTAAGTGTCCAAAACTATGGGATTATTTAAATAATTTACAGTATTCATATACGTTAGATTAATATGTAGCTAATTAAAAGAATGAATATATTTGTCTGTATTGATTGGAAAAGTTTCCAAGATATTCCATTAAGTGAATAAAGCAAGGCAGAGAACACTTGCATATAAAACTCTCTTTTTGTGTGTGAGAGATAAAAAAGATACATACCTGGATGAAAAATTTCACAGCAAACTATTGACTGAATTGACTTCTGGGAAGTCAGTTGTGAACCTGTGTGTGGTGTAAGACAAACTTACGCTTCAAGTTTTTCTTGCATTACTTCACCTTTTCTTTAAAATTATAAATATTTATTTCAAAAGGTAAATTAAAGTAAAATATCTATGGAAGCACTACAGTGTTTTTATGAAATCAAATTTGAAAAATACTTCTCAAAGAATTTACTCGTAGAAGACAGTGGTGAAAATTCAGAGGATGGCAATGTCACTTTCTGCTTACTAATTGTGAGAAATCAGAAGATTTCAGGTTCTTTGATTTTCAGATCAGAAAGTTTTGAAATAGGTGAATTTTCAAAGATTTCTTCTGATAAGATATTATCAAGAAAGATGAAGGTAAGAAGATTTAACTCCAGAAGAATCTAAATCGGCTGGGAATTGGCTGGGTGAAAGGTCATTGAAGCAGTTGCCAAAGACTTGGCTTCGGTGGGTGGAGGAGGGAATTTTGTAGGAGATTTTGTGGTCTGCTCCCACAGAATCACGTGGAGCCCCATTTTCTTAGGCAGTAAATTATTACCATCTGGTCTATTAGTCTCTTCCAGATTTGAAGTACCGACGTACAAATTTTGTATATTTTTGTGGTTGAAATGTGAGGAAAATCTCTACTATTTTAATTATCTATTATTATTATTTTCTTAAAAAGATTATTTTATTTTTGTCCATTGTGAAGAAGCACGAACAACATAGATAGCTCAAGAGAAAGTGAAAAGTAGGAAATTTTCCACTGCCCGAAGACAACTATCCTTAATAATCTAGTAGATTTCTCTTCCATAATTTTTTATTTGTCATCTAATTTGAGCTTTTATATGGATGTGATCATACCATCTATACAATTTCATTTCCTGTTCAGACAGGCCAAGGGAGTGCTCTTCAGGACCCTGCACTATAATAACGATGTAAGGAGAACCTGGATTATTATTATCATTAAACACCTACAACCAACCAAGAGAGTCATAAAACTCTGCAGGAAAATATGGTAACAGGTCATTGAAGGGAGGTTTGGAGAGTCCGAGCGACAAGGGATATGGATAACAAAATTAAATTCAGGGACTAGAGGGTTTTTGGTTTACAATATGTGATAACTTTTCAACTTGCAAGACAGGAGACATAATTTTTGTCCTTGTTGCATGTGTTCTCGGCCACAGCTCTTCCTGATCTGGCAGAGTCATCCCAGTGGGCAAAGCGCCTTGGTAGAATCAAACCAGAAAGCTTTAACTTCAAGAAACAGAGGACACAATTAACACTGGATTAAACAAATAGGTCTTCAGTTTTCTCACATGATAAGACGTCTGGAGGTAAGCAGCTACTGGCTTCGATTCAGCGGATGGGGGACATCACGGTTGGCACTTTGTGATTCTTCATGCCTGCTCTTTGTGGTCACAAGGTGGCTTCTGCACTTCAGACAACATGCCTTCTTCTAGGGTAGGAAAACAGAAAGGGGCAGCAACAGTCAAAAGTGCTTCCTTTTATCAGGAAATCAAAAGTTATCTCAGAATCCCCATGTCTGCTTATTTCTCGCTGGCCAAAACTATGTCAGATGGCCACTCTGAGCTGCCAGAGAAGCTGGGAAGAAAAGTATTTAGTTGGCCACATTGCCATATCATACAAAATTGGGGTTCTGTTATGATGGAAGAAACGGAAAATGGGCATCATGTAGACACCTCGCTTTGTCTGCCACAGGGGACAAAGGTCATCCACTTCAAATTCCTTATTTCTAAGATGTATGTAGAATGAATTTTTCCTTTTCTTGCTGCCCCAGAGGTGGGTGCTGTAGAAGATTGATGAGGTTGGGACTCTAGGTTTGCTGAGGACCACGACAGCACTGAGCAAGGGGACATGCCAGCAGGGAACTGTGAATATTCCTGCCAGCCAAGGGGCATGGAGAAGATGTAGCTAAATATCAAAAGAGACCATCACTGCCTATGGGAAAGGCCATCTCATGTCCACCTTGATCCCATGTGGGGCTCCTGTGAAAAAGCCCTCTCAAAGGCTTGACCACTCAAGGAAGCCATCCAGTCTTGTCATGTGTAGCCATATGAGACGGCAATGGACATTTTCCTCTCCCTCCATTTTAACCCAATGGCAGAGGGGGAAGCTCTGGGAAAAGCAGTGGAAGTGAGAGAAAGCAGAGGATACTCACGTCCTCTAGACTGCGGAAGCTGCAGAAGAGACTGATCGGGTGATACAAAGTGAGCTTTGGATTGCCTATGATTACCTATGAACTGAATCTTACAAACCTAATTAAAACTATATTGATAAATATGAGTGCCTGATTAACTATAGAATCAGACTGAGATATTGTAAGGAAACTGCTACTCAGTAGGAGAGGAAGATTTGACGAATCCCAATAATAGCAGCCATTATGGGTTGAATTGTGTCCCCTAAAAAGATATGTTGCAGTCTTAACCCCCTCAGTACCTGTGAATGTGATCCTATTGGGAAATACGGTCTTTGCAGATGTAATTATACTGAATTAAAGTGGACCCTAATCCAGTATGACCAGGATCCTTATAAGAAGAGGGAAAATTGGAACCAGAGACACACAGAGGGAGAATGCCATGTGAAGACAGAGGCAGAGATTAGAATGATTCAGCTGCAAGCAAAGGAAAGCTAAGGATTGACAACTACCATCACAAGCTATTAAGAGGCAAGGAAGGTTTCTATCCAGAGTCTCAGAGGGAGCATAGCCCTGCTGACTCCTTGATTTGGGACTTTTAGCCTGCAGAACTGTATGAGAACAAATTTGTGTTGTTTTAAGCCACCCAGTTTGCAATACTTTGTGATACAGCCCTCGGAAACTAACACAGCCGTCAAAAGAATAGGGGAAAAATTGTTTCATATGCATATTCCTATGATATGAGATTGTTCATGAAACCATTAAAACATATACCAACTCTGGTATGGATTGATACATTTGTTGCTACAGTATTTTCAATGACTACTTCATGTCATCTTCCTTACCTGGGCTAAATAGAAAATATTCTCCAGGGGCTGGCCCCGTGGCTGAGTGGTTAAGTTTGCACGCTCAGGTTCGATGGCCCAGGGTTTTGCTGTTTGGATCCTGGGGGCAGACATGGCACTGCTCATCAGGCCATGCCGAGGCGGTGTCCCACATAGCACAACCAGAAGGACCTACAACTAGAATATACAACTATGTACTAGGGGCTTCGGGAAGAAGAAGAAGAAGAAAAAAGATTGGCAACAGATGTTAGCTCAGGTGCCAATCTTTAAAAAAGAAAAAAGAAAGAAAACATTCTCCAATTCCCTTGAATTTTTTCCTAAAGCAGAAACTAGTCCGGCTGTCCTTGCTTAGAGAATGCACGATGTTTTTGCTTCGGTTGTAAAGTATTTTTAATTAGGAGTGCAGAGCTTATTAGAGAGAAGGCATTAATTGCTTCCCTAACTCTTTTATCTGAGTGAGAATATCTTTAACTTTGTCTCCTCTCTCTCTTTTTCTGTATCTCTTTTTGCAAGAAGAGGAAATTTTATTTTCATGAGCTTGAGACCCCTGTGTTGTTTTACTTTTATTGCAAAACTACTTGAGGACAAATTAAGGAGAATCTCCAACCATTCCAGTTGCCCATGATGGTCTTGTTCTACGTCTCTTGGTTACTGTGGCAACAGGGCTTGGACTTCAGCCATTCTCCTCTCTCGCCTAACTAGTAAATATATTTGCATGTCTGGATGGGTAGGGAGAGGTATGTGAGAAGCTAACATTTACGGAGGATTCAGGGTACTCACAGAGTATTTGCAAATATATTTGGAGTTTCCCAACTAATCCCTTTCAGCATTTTGCAACTTGCCTCCTGCTTCTTACACAACTTTGAAATTTGTCCTAACCATTTTAAATCATATTTTAACACAGTAGAACTTGGCAGTGTTTAGTTTACTAAGATTTCCTCACATCTTTTTCTCTGAGACTACTAAATCACATTTTAACAAATCACATTTTGTGTTCCCTGACAAATGCTAAATTTTTCTTTTTGAGGACGATTAGCCCTGAACTAACATCTGCTGCCAATCCTCCTCTTTTTTGCTGAGGAAGACTGGCCCTGAGCTAACATTCGTGCCCATCTTCCTCTATTTTATAT
The DNA here is from genome assembly GCF_021613505.1 of Equus quagga. Taxonomy (NCBI): domain Eukaryota; kingdom Metazoa; phylum Chordata; class Mammalia; order Perissodactyla; family Equidae; genus Equus; species Equus quagga. The sequence continues at coordinate 35,733,716 of NC_060272.1, read as the reverse complement.
GTGGGACTCCTGCCACAGCATGGCTTGCCAAGCAGTGTGCAGGTCTGCACCTGGGATTGGAACCAATGAATTTGATTTGTTTAAAAGTAGAATATCCATATAATTATGACTCTCTAGTTGTTTTGGGCTATTCCTTCATATTCTGAAGTTTATGCCATGGAAATATATTTGGCATTTTGAGGATGTTTGAGACACATTTTTAATTGGCAAGTATAAATACTATTTGTTAAGACTTCTAATTCTTACAAAATTCAAGTTAATACTTAACACATGAAACAAAGTAAGAAATAAAGAAACCTTTAATGCTAAAGTTCTACCATTAAAAAGTGCTTTAAAGGTTTCTGAACTTAGTTTGAACCTTTATTTTCATTTAGGTGCCACTGATGAATCTGAAAGGGGAGTGACAGAAACACTGTTTGAAATTTGCCTGTAAAACAGCTTTAACCCTTTGAACGCATATTCCAGGGTGACATTAGCAAGCAATAAACCCAAGAGAGAATTATTTCTGGAACCCCCGTTCCTGTCCGGGATTTCTTCTCTTCCTGCCACCTAAAGAGTAATTTATGGTGCACAGGTACCTTGCGGACAGGGGGAGTAGTGAGGTCAGTCACCAAGATCAGGAATACATGAGAAGGAAAACGTGAACTTCCTGCCTCCCTGGCTTTCCCTCCTCCTCTTTTCCTCTCTCGGTTGCTGACTCAGCCACCCAAGTCATGAAGCTGGGCACGACTTTCATGATACTTCTTTCCCCCCATTTCTACTCTTATCAGTATCCAAGTCTGATGTCACCTCATTAGCATGTAACTTTGTCCCTTCCCCTCCATCCCCTGGAATCCTTCACAAGGACAATTACAACAGGCTCCCAAGTGACCCTCCAAGCCATCCTTCTCTCCATTCCAAATTTCATGCTGACAGTAGAGAAATCTCTCGAAACCACGATATGATCATGCTACTTACCTGCTTTAAAAAACTTGAAAGGGTACTCAATGCCTTTACGATGAGTCTTAATTCCTAGAGCTGGTCCTTACCTTCTCACCAAGCCTTATCTTTCACTGTGGGCCCCTTAAACCTTTACTCATATCCAGGGGCACTGTATCTGGAGTGGTCACTGGTACAACTCTATGGGATGCCGCTCACAGGAAGTCTATGTTACTGATGTTCCCTCTGTCTGAAATGCCTTTCCTTGCCCTGTCCTTCTGTTAAGACACAGTCTTTCTTGAGTTTCTCCAAGTACTTCTCTTCCCTGAAAACAGAGCCCTTCTTCCTCTGTGTCCCTGTCCCCTCTCCACCTTGTATCTGTTCCTTTTCATATACTCCACAATTCTTCAGTATTAAGTATTTGTTTAGGTGCTTCTCAACATGCTTCCTCTTTTTCCTCTCTGCCCCCCAGGAAAGAGTAAGTCCCTTGAAAACAGACGTCGTTTTATTTGTCTTTATATCTTCAGCACTTAGCACTTTGTGTGGCATATAGAGATGCTTAATATTTGGTATAAAAGTACGAGTGAATGAATGAATGCACTACAATTAACTTTGGGTTGGTGTGGACAACTCTGGGTTATCTTTTCAAATTTTTCTATGGGCATTTGGAGTGTGTTTCTTTCTATACTAGCTTTGGTCCCGTCCTAACACTGCCTGTCCCTCCTGATTGCTTTCCAGTTGATTTACCTATAACTTCTGTCTTTAGCAGGATTTTGCTTTCTTTTGGAGCAAGTATTATCTGCCACCAAACACTATCTACTCTCTTGTATCGTATTTCCCTTCCTTTGTGGGGACGACCAAGAAGAGTTTACCATGGCTGCAGTGCAATTGGCAGCTGTCAGAATCAAAACTCATTAATAAAAAAATGATAATGCTTCAAAGTACTTTACATTACTCCTTCAAAGTCCTTTGTGAACACTATCTTATTAATCATCACAATAGCTCAGGGAAAGATAAACATTGTTGGTTATCTTACCTAGATCATATTTTGAAGGAACTTCTTTTTCTTGTTATTGTTTGATTATGCTGTGAAATCTGGATAGCAAATTTCATATTGGCTATTTGGATAAAATATGATATGCTGATGTAAAAATTTCCCTGGATTGGTAAGGTGGTTTTTATTTTTATTTTAGATGTCTCACCCGGACTCTTGTCAAATTCTTTCCAGAGAGCTGAGCAAAGAATAATAAGCAAAAAACTTAGATATTTCTGCTGAAGGATTGAAATCTTTTGGATAGCTTGAGCTCGTTAAACCATTGGTTCATGATCTAGAAATCAAAAGATGAATCATCTACACACATAGTAGGGGCTTAAGTAATTGTTTAATGACTGAATGATGGACTGATTTATAATCTGGAAGTTTAAATGAGGGGTTTAAGTGAGGGGCTTATAGGAAATTAGTATCCTAGTCAAAAATTCTATTAATAACTGGTATCAAGTAGCTTAAAAGAAAATTCTTTTAGGGAAAGGAATTTTACTTAGAAAACTGATTTAAAAAATGTAATTCTGTCCCCACTTCACCTCTAATATCCTATCCTTACTTTTCTCATAACACTTTTCACAGTGTATTTGTTTATAATTTTAGTTTCCTTTCAGTAGGAGGGACCATATCTCCCTAGCTGCTAGACACACAATGGGGGCTCAGTAAATGACTATTGAACTGAAAAAAATTAACTAAAGAAATCTTTACTATAAAAAAAATTGAAAAGAGGATAAGTTCAACTTCAAAATTAGGGGAAGGGAATGTCTAACAGTTGGCTACCATATTCTGGGCATCAGGTATCCTCAGTGCACCTGTGTGAAGAATTTGCAATCTTCTAATAACTCAGCAACAAACTGCGCAGCGTCTGAAAATTTTTCTTCTTTCTAGAGATGAGCAATGTCTCAGACGATAGCAACACTTTCTATGTTTTAACATAGAGTCTTATTTTGTGGGTGTGTCCAGAAGGGCATGGCCATCGGTGCAACTATACTCTGTTATCCTTGGTGTTGGAAACGTATTCTGGTGAGACTTCATGGGGTTTACCCCAAATTTCTTTCCAGTCCAGGCAGACATTTCTGACCTCATAGAGTCTGTCAGCTCTATGTCCACCTCGTAAGCATAGACGTAAAAGACCAGGCTGAAGTCAGGCTGTGGTGGTAATCAAGCATCCGCCTTTTCACAGCACAATCATTTTGTGGCAACGGGGTGTGGACCTGAATGGAAGGGCGGGCCTTTTCTCGTCCTGTAGTTCCCCTTCCTGGTTGAGCACACACACAGCCTTTTCACTGGCACCCCTTCTTCCCACTCTCCTTACCGGTACTCCAGGTAGTGCTGGGGCCCAGGACAAAGACGGAAGCTTTCTGAACACCCCTTAGTTTGAACACACTCTTGAAACATTTCTCCAACCCCCAGGGAATTGTGACCCATTATTGAGAAATGCCTGAGTAGAACATGCAGGCTTCTATATGCCACTTTTTAAGATTGAGAGATAAAACACCTTTCTAACTTCTAAAATCTTGTTCATTCTTGCCTTTTCTTTTTCAGTGAGAAAGTTGGTGCTGACACACCATAAAAGAGGCATAGAAAAGAGGATTAGAAGTGGTTCTGGAGTCCAATTAGCAGTGTGCACCTTCCACAACTCTATAGAGGGAAGAAGCTTAGCCAATGGTTTCTCAGAAAAATGATAATGCTTTAAAAGCAAAATCCAAATCCTTAATAAGTCTACTGTCTTCAGCTTCAGCTCTTAAGCTTTGCACTTAGTAGTGCTCATATCAGCATCTGTTTCATTCTTTCAACAAAATAACATTGTTTTGATGAAATTTCTGTGCCTCAATTGTCCATGTTTTGCACAGCAATTTTAGATTGGGTATTCAGAGCAATTACAACTGTGATTGCTATCCTGAGAAATCTGCTAAACGCGAACATCCCCACTGCTGAAACTTCTCTCAGGGAGCTTTCTGTAGCTTTTGGGAGCTACAGAACTCTCTGTGTAATTTGACATTCAATGGACTTTTTTCTAAATCAATGGAACATTATTTTCAAGGAAATCCTGGGTGCTAGGTCATAGTTTGGGTGGACGACCCCAAGAAGTAGATGATAAACAAATAGGGCAACCAGCCTCCAGCCCTGTTTGAATCATGTTAACTCCCCTGGTGATTTAGCTTCTCTCTGTCCTGAGGTGAGTAATCTGGTAACCAGCAAATCAAATATTTTCTAGAACTCTTGAAGCTCTTCCCTGGAAACCAAGCAATCACAGTTTGAAATCCACTACAGAACAGTTCTAGCTTGCTAGCTAGAGCTTTGCAATAAGGAGACTGCACAGAATTTCCAAAACTGTTCAGTTTCTTTGTAAAAGTTGTAAATACTTCTTAACCTAGAGGAATAATTAGACCCATGAAGATTGGAAGACTAATGTTAGAGCTGGCAAGTTTGGGGTTGAAATATCCATGACCTTTTTCTGAGAGGAAAACTTGTACCTGGATTGTGATTCTGTTCCATGTCTTTGAGGTAAATGTAATTCGCTTTATCAGGTTGGCAAATTAGTTGAAAGGTGTATGTGGGAAGAACGGATGGGGTTAATTTCTTTCAAGCATCAACTATGAGACCCAACTGGAAGTCTAATAAATTTGTCTCCGTTGTGTCTTGGTTTCCTCACCTCTCCCTGACCTGCCCTCTCCCCCACATGAGACACTAATTATAATTCCAGCTCTGATATTACAGGGCAGTTGCTTAACTGCTTAGGGTTGAATTTTCTCTTCTGTAAAATAAGCAGATGTCGGACTGAGATGATCAGAAAGGCATCTTTAGTTGCTAACTATTGATGATTATGGGCTGTCTGGTCCCCCATGGCCACACAGCCATGGCAGAAGTGCCCTATGCAACTCCGAGGCCCACCATTCTCTGAGATTCCCGTGTACCTGACCCTGGAGTTGTGCAACACAATGGTCCCATGTGGGGTGGTTTGAAAGGTGTGACCAAGTCTTACCTCAGCCTGGAAACATCCTTCCTTTCCAGATGCTTTGAAATGTTGCCGCTGGAGACTCAAGTTTAAATATTATTCTCTCCAGTATGAATCTTGGACAGAAAACACATTAAATCATTAACAAGATATGTGAATTGTTTTAATTTCCTCTATGATCGGAAGACCACAGAGAACTACGAGACCTCTGGGCGGATGGTGCAGGGGAGGAAAAACTTCCTTCTACCCTCTCACGTTCTGCGGCCAGGCCTGAGAATTAAGCTGACGTAAGACCGATTAACAGGAGAAAAGCATACAAATTTTCTTTAATATTTTCACATGCACACAGGACTCCTCAAAAGGAAAATGAAGACCCAAAGAAGCCATTAGGCCCTGAAACTCATATACCTTTTTAAACAAAGAACGGTAAATTGTGGGGATGTGACAGGACAAAAGAGCTTGGGCTAGGGGCAGTGAATTGTGAGGAAGTGGCTCAGAAATACATTGGAGAAACTTGTGGAAGATCAGGGTGGTTTTAGTGGGGTATGTTTGAACAAGTCCATTTTGGCATCGACTTCCGGTCTCTAGTGATAAGAATGTTCTTCTTTTTCTGGGACAGGAAGGGTACCTTTCTCATAGGAAATCTTATCACCTGCTTTTAGGGAGAAAGGGGGAGGTCAGAGGGCTCTTCCTGCCTCTGCTGTTTCTCAAGTGCCTTCAGCTCAAAATAATCAATATGCCAAAGTGGCCTAATTTGGGGTGGCATTTTCTGAACTCTTTCAATGGAGAGGTGGTCGTAAGGAAAGGGAGACTGAATGAAGGCTTTTGAGCTAGAAATAACTGTATTCGAATCTTGGATCCATTTATATGTTGTGTGACCAAGGGTTAATGAATTATTTGGGCCTCAGGTTCTGTATCTGTAAGACTGTAGTGCCTTCCCTTGGAGGACTGTTGTGAAGACAGAGTTGTGTATTGTAAAGCACCTGGTATGCAGTAGGCGCTCACTAAATAGAATTATTACCTGCTACTTCTCCATTTTACCCACAGCTAGATCTGCTAGTAGATATTCTGATCATCTGGTTGAAAACAAAACTCAAAGAGAAGTCTTGGTATTCAAGGGACAAATAGACACACCTTCCCACTTGAGGAATGACTTTTTATTTCATAATCTTCTGTGCCCGTGGCACAGTTAGGCTGGGATGCCAAGAAGTACTTGTTCTCTGATCTTCCTCACGCTCCCTCCAATACCTCTGAGTTGTTTGGCACATGTTTCAAATGTGAAAATGGGAACAGTACTCTCTAAACAGTAAAATCATTATGTTAAAAGCTCATTTTATTTTCTTCCATTTGAATACGAACTACAGTGCTGGAGATATTCTTTGTTTTTGTTAGGGAGTGGGTTTTCTCTCTCTCTCTCTCTCTTTTATCTGTCTTCCATTAGGGAAGTATTTTTTGATTGCTTACATCGTTTATTTTGTGGAAATAAGAGTCTATTGTTCTCTTAGGGAAAAAAAAAAAAAAACCACTGCAATAATCGTTTAGAACAAGGAGAAGGAAGAAAAGTATTTTGGAGAAAAATAATTCCTTTCCCATATTTCTCTTAAGTTGTATATTTTGGAACTAGTTTTCCATTATAAGGACCTTCTCTTTTGTTTATGAAAAAAAAAATCTCTAGGAAGACAAAGCCCATAGGATTTGTCCATTTTCCTAACTAATTTTCAGGCACAATGCAAAACTGCCATTAAGAATCTCTGTTCTTTGTCCAGTTCAATTTAAAAATATTTCTTTAGAGGTTCCAAAAGATTTCAAAAACATGTTAAAGGACTCTTCTTAAAAAGTTGAATCCCCTTGGGAACTTGGAAATCAGATTTTAAAATGTTCTTGTGAGCTGCCTCTGAAATTTCATCTTGAATAGCATTATACTGTCTTCCTAGCGAAGATTACCAGTGTGATCATGGAGGTGAGAGCTGGTCAGACAGTGTACCTGATTTGGAGTTTTTATTCACATCTTTTATTTCAGTTCACCATATAGATTGCAAAGGTAGATTCTTTTTATGGAAATTATTTCCTTTTCTCCATCTAGAAGTATTTGCACTGAGGCGCGTTCGTTAGCAGTTTTTCGTTGTATATCTCAAGTGTGTTAGTGTTGTCCCTCAGCAAATAGATTATAAATCCCATGAAGCTGGGGAACCCTGTGTAATATTCTTTGGAATTCCTTAGGGTGCTTAGTTCAGTCCTGCTCCCTTTTCAGCTGCTCCATAAATATTGTACTTGTCCATTTATTGGTTGATTATCTTAATCTATAATCCAGTAGAAAATTAGAGAGAGGCTCGAGGCTATCTGTGCTCAATTTGGCGAACAGGAAAGAATTTCTAAAGCAAAATATCCACTTATTTCTCAGCCCCCAATACACACCACTGCCCTCCTGATTGGGTATGAGCTATAAAAAACAAACCAAAATGGCCAAGCTCAGTTCACCTGATGTTTTGATTGATGAAAAGATTGAGCAGGTTCTCAGATCTTTTTGTATTGGCCCTGTTGATTGTAGTTTCATTATACCTGCACTAAACTATAAGGCAGATAAACATACCTTTTGGCTGATTTGCAGAAATATTTCCCTCTCTTTGAAGAGATGATCAAGAATTGGCTGCATTTCTGTTTTTCTGTCTTTTGTTGTACTCTTCTTTACAGAACGATGCGGTCACACCTGCATCAAGGTTAGTTTGTGAGAGGATATTAGCGTTCGTCTGATTTGACTCTGCCGTTTTACACAAGAGGGAGGCTCAGAGAGTGCAAGTGGCTTATAAGGCCAAACAGCCAGCCAGAGGCAAGAACAGGATTTAATAGTTTGTCTAGTTCCCCTTCCACCTTGCTCATCCCTTCTCTTTGATAAATAAAGGAAAGCTCCAGATTCAGAGACCAGCTTAATCTTTTCCTTTTCTGATTCACCGTATTTACTTATAAAATGGAGAGGTCATGGTAATGAAAATATGTCCCATTTCTGCCTGTAACTCTTATGGAATTTAATGTTGAGAGTTAGGTCAAAATGTGAGACACTTTAAGCTACTTAGCAGAAATTGGCCGTATAAGGCGTATTTTTGAGGTTAACAAAAAAAGGATAGTCATGGAGAAAGGCCAAAGAGTAAATATCTACCACTGGTTTTTCCAAGTCACATTATGCTAATAAATTTAAATTTGTATAACAATGAATACATGATTTTTAGGCGATATATAAAAATAGCTCTGATAGAACCAAATAGCACAAGCTTGTTATTGTTCCCATCACCACAGTTGGAAAGGTGTGGCAGGAGAGAGTGAATAGAGAATGTCAGATGAAACACAATATTGATATTTGGCGTGCTCAGAGGAATTTCCACCCAAAGATATGCAATCTCTTTACCCACACTAATGGCACCTCCCCACATGGGCCAGCCCTTGGCATAGCCGGGAAGCCGGCAGAGGTTGACTTTGGCACCTCCTGCCTTCTCTTGATGTACCTCTTTTCCTTTTTGATGCTGCTCTCACGGTTCCTTAGAGGTGGTTTAACAGCCACCTGCAGTGGTGCACTTGCCATTGATTGTTGAGGAAGCAGATGCCTAGGCCCCAAGCTGATCGGCTGAGTCAGAGTATCTGTGAGTGGAGTCCAGGGATCTGCAATTTGAACAGCAGCCTCCACCCTCGCCCCCATGATCTTCTGCACGCTGACCTTTGAAAACTGAGCTAACAACCACTCCGGCCTCCCAGAAGTTTATGTTCTTCTTCTGCCTGACAAACCTGCTCTTCTGAAGTGTAGGTGACAGATGAGATTTAATACGAGTGTTCGTCAGTGACACTTGGAAAAGCTTCCGCTTGTTTTAAGACAGAGGAAGAATGGTTTCTTTGTGGAATAGTAGGCATTTGGAGTTGAGTGAGGGAAGTAATTTTTTAAATATTTAAAACTAATTTAGTCTTTATTATTTCATTTTTATCTTGCACAGAGATTTTTATTGCTAATGAGGCTGGGTCAGTTGAATGGGCTTGATATTTGAAATCAAAGAGTCGTGGCTTTAAATCCTGACTCCATCACTTATTAGCTTGGGGATCTCACCAATTTGCTTAATTATTCTTAGCTTCACTTTCCTTATTTATAGAATGAAAACAGTAATACATAAACCAAGGTAGTATTCTGAGAACTAGATGAGGTAGCTGTGTTTAGAGTTGCCCAGGACGCATTAGATGCCCCAAACATATTCAACGCATATGTACCAAGGGCCTTATCTTGATTGGTTGTAGTAAGGGGTAAAGTGGTGACTAAAACAGACATGGTTTCCATCTAACAGAAAGCTTAAGTCAAGTCAAAGAGAAAGACCTGTAAATCCTTAAAGCAACATTCATTCGACAAGTATTTATTGAGTTTCTACTACATGTAGATACTGTTCTGAGTGAGGGCTAGATACCCAGAGGTGAATGTGACAGTTAAGCTTCCTCTTGGAGCCTGTGTGTGGGAGACAGACAATAAATTAGTACACAGATAATTAAATGGATGATGCCAAATATTGAGAAGTGCTATGAAAGGGGTAAAGCAGGGTTATGTTAGAGGTGTATTAGTTTTCTAGGGCTGCTGTAACACATTACCACAAACTGGGAGGCTTAAAAACAACAAACATTTATTTTCCCATAGTTTTAGAGTCCAGGAATCTAAATCAAGGTGTTGGGAGTATTGGTTCCTTCTGGAGGCTCTGAGAGAAGATCCATTTCTTGCTTTTCTTCTAGCTTCTGATGGTTGCTGACTATCCTTGGCATTTCTGCCTCCATCTTCCCGTTACCTTTTTCTCTCTGTGTCTCTGTCTTCTCTTCTTATAAGGACACCTGCCCTTGGATTTAGGGCCCATCTCAAATCCAGGATGATCTCATCTCGCCTTAACTGATTACATCTGCAAAGAGCTTTTCTTCCCAAATAAAGTAAACTTCACAGGTTGCCAGGGTTAGGACTTGGACATATTTTTGGGGGGAGGCAGGTCATGATTCAACCCACTTAAGTGGGATTGTGATAAAAACCACAAGGAAATATCATCTCACACCCATCAGAATGGCTATTATCAAAAAGACAAGGGGTAACAAGTGATGGCAAGAATGTGGGGAAAAGGGAACCCTTGTGTGCTGCTGGTGGGAAGGTAAATTGGTGCAGCTACTATGGAAAACAGTATGGAGGTTCCTCAAAAAATTAAAAATAGAAATACCATATAATCCAGCAATTCCACTCCTGCATATTTATCTAAAGGAAATGAAAACACCAACTCAAAAAGATATATGCATCCTTATGTTCACTGCAGCATAATTTACAATAGCTAAGATATGAAAGCAAACTAAGTGTCCATCAGCAGATGAATGGACGAGGGAAACATGGTATATATATACAGTGGAATATTATTCAGCCATAAAAAGAAGGAAATCTTGCCATTTGTGACAAGAATGGACTTCAAGGGCATTATGCTAAGTGAAAGAAGTCAGACAGAGAAAGACAAATACTGTCTTATCTTGCTTATATGTGGAATCTAAAAAAACCCACCAAGTTCATAGATACAGAGAACAGATTAGTGGTTGCCAGAGATAGGGACAAGGGAGAGGGGAAAGGATGGAGGGGTTCAAAGGAACAGACTTCCAGTTATAAAATAAGTAAGTCCTGGCGATGTGATGTATAGCATGGTGACTATAGTTAATAATACTGTATTGTGTATTTGAAAACTTCTAAGAGAGTAGATCTGAAAAGTTCCCATGACAAGAAAAAATTTTGAGGCTATGTATGGTGATGGATGTTAACTAGACTTATTGTGGTGATCATTTCACAATATATACAAATATTGAATCATTATGCTGTACACCTGAAATGCATATAATGTTATATGGCAATTATATCTCATTTAACAAAAAGAGCAATTGTGGCTGGGTGGGAGGTGGGTAGGCTACTTTAGATAAGAAGGCTTTTCTGAGGAGGAGATACTGAGGTGAGACTTTCATCATGAGAAGGAGGCAGCTATTCAAAAAGTTCCAGTAAGAGTGAATAGCATGTGTGAAGGCCCTGTGGTAGAAATGAACTTGGCAGGCTCAAGGAAAGAAAAGAAGGCCGGTGTGGATAGGGTAATCAGAGTGAGGGGGAGAAAGGTAAAGATATGGGATGAAGTCAGAGAGGTAGGAGGGGGGCCAGATCTTGCAGAGTCTTATAGTCAATAATTTTGCACTTGTGTTTTATTATTATTGCAATAAAAAGGTTCAGGAGAGGCTCTATTGGAGAGGTACAGTAGGCAGTGCTGGAGCTCAGGGATAGATCTGGACCTGATAAATGTTCACTAGTCATCAAGATATAGACGGTGTTTTAAGCTATGGGACTGGATGTGGTCACCTAGGGAAAGAACGGCAGTAGAGAAGGACAGAGATTTGAGTCATTTCCATATTTAGAGTCCAGAAAGAGGATTGAGCAAAAGAGAGGAGTAGGCAGTGGAGGAGAGGAAAACCAGAATCTGTGGTGTCATGGAAGCCAATAAAGGTAGATTTGATTTGAGGGGCTGGCCCTGTGGCGTAGTGACTGGGTTCGGCACGGTCGCTTTGGCAGCCCAGGTTCACGAGTTCGGATCCCCAGTGCATACCTACACCGTTCATCAGCTATGCTGTGGTGGTGACCCACATACAAAACAGAGGAAGACTGGCATGGATGTTAGCTCAGGATGAATCTTCCTCAAGCAAAAAGGAGGAAGAGTGATAACAGATGTTACCTAAGGATGAAACTTCCTCAGCAGAAAAAAAAAGACAGATTTGAGTGTGGAATTGGTCAACTGTGTTGAATGCTGGAGAGAGAGAGAATAAAATGACAATAGGAGACTAACTTGCCAAAATGCACATCTGTGGTATCTTTAAATAATTGGCTTTGGTGGTGCAATGGAGTTGCAAACCCAACTGAAGTGAATTGAAGGGTAAACGAGACATGGGGAAGTGGAGACAGTAAGTTCAGGCAACTCTTTTAAGATTTTTTTTTTATGCACAAGTGAAAATATAATTTACTGTCCAAGCTAGGACAACTTTGAGAGTGAAGTGGGGAGGGATATGCTAAGAATAAGTGAAATTACATTAAAAAAGAATCAGGTTATTGGAGCATAATTTATGCACTATCATTCATCTTTAAGGTATGTAGTTTGATGAGTAAAATTATATAATTTTAAAATTATTATTTGTTAACAAATTGGTTTTCATAAGTCTGGTGGATTTATAAAAGGATTTTCAAACAGAAAATTCTCTCTAAAAATAAATATATTGACTATGTGTAGTAAAGAAAAAATTTAATCCTCACTGTACAGATTTTCTGAACAATACAAACAACACAGCAAAATAATTATTCTTATCATATGTTCACAAATTTGAAAGGAACCCTTCATTGTATCTCGCTCCATTATTTTTCTAAAGAACGTTTTTCTAATGTACTCCTATTATCTCAAATTTTTTCATAAAATTGCCTGCAATCTTCTTCAGTGTTGCATTTTATGACTTAAAATTTGAAATTGTGACACTTTATTTACTCTTCTTTGCAAAACTACAATATTTTAAATGAAGAATATCCTCTCTCTACTGGGGCTGGTCTACCTGATAAGCTCAAAGCAAATTCTATTAATTGAGGACATCCTCAATTCACATTTTTTTGGGCTGGGGGATAACAGACTGTTTGAATATTTGAGCTCAATTTTTTTTACAGCTGTTATCTTTCCCTTCATTCAAATCATCTTTCTTTTAAAATATTTTTGTAAGACAAAACTTTCTAATATACTCAACTCCATTTATAATTCTTTATTGTACAAACTTGAATGCTATAAAATTATAGGCTTTCTCAATTTCTTTTCACTTCTGTATAAAATATGGCTTTTTTCCAATAACAAAAGGAGCTCTATCAAACTATGCTCCCTACAAGTTAAGAGATTCTAAAACACAATTATAGAATTTTACAACTAAATCTTGTATGAAGAGTGAGCTCTTATCACTTAGCACATTCAGTTCCTTTTTCTTTTGTAGGGACGAATTCCAATGTCTTCATATTTATAAGCTTTATTTCCAATCATTTTAATTTGTGAAAAGCCTTAAGATTTGAAGGTTTTTTTGTTGCTTCCCATACTGAGTGCTTTGATTGAAGACTTCCAGCTGATTCGAAATAAAAGAAACCCAAAACTTAGAAGACTCATTTACAAAAAGCACATTACCATTGCAGGATACTGTCGTTAATTTACAAAATAATATTTCAAAAAGACACTTTTAAGTTCCGATTGACGTCAGGCAGTAGAGAGAGGAATAATGTACTAGTATGCTGAAATAATTTTTATATTCAATTATTTAGTAGTCCAGTTACTTTGTGTAAATATCAATATTTCTACTGTGATCAGTTTGTTCTCACAACCTTTTGTCTGAAGTTATGAACTGTGGGAGCTCCAGAACTAACTCCTAGAACACATCTGCTCCACAGCTTCTTCATTGAGTAGGAACACTGTGTTTAATCATGACACTGTGCTCCACCAGCATTTGTTGCTGCATTAGCACCACAAAAAATACCTATATCTTCAGTGTTGGACTTTAAGTGGATTTACAATATTATTCACAATGATGTCAAATATTTCAACATTTACAGAGTGAGCCTCTAAAAACTTTATTATATTCCATGAAATCTATTAAATAACTAAATCATTATTGGAATTAATTGATTTTTTTATTTGGAGTATCAAATATTACTACTATAAAACAGGCATCATTTTATGTTTGCTTCTGTCCTCTCCTCCCCTGTGGCCACATCTTTCTGGAGTGAGAGGGTCAGCTGTCCCTCACCTTGGAGCTCCCCCAAAGGCCAGTAATGGATTCCCAGCCCTCCATCCCCACTCTGCTCTGTGATAGTGTGAGCATCATTTGATACACATGACTTCATCCAGTTATAAACCCAATAAACTCTGTAGAGCGAAAAAGAAATTCTGCTAATGAAATCAAAGGCATTAATAGCCATCACTTCACTTTTTGCACGTGTAAAAGAAAACTCAGAACAAAAATAGGCAAAATTATGGGGCTGGCCCAGCGGCATAGTGGTTAAGTTCTCACACTCTGCTTCGGTGGCCCAGGGTTCTCAGGTTCGGATCCCAGGTGTGGACCTAGCACCACTTATCAAGCCATGCTGTGGTGGCATCCCACATAAAATAGAGGAAGATTGCCACAGACATTAGCTTAGTGACAATCTTCTTCAAGCAAAAAGAGGAGGATTGGCAACAGATGTTAGCTCAGGGCCAATCTTCCTCACCAAAAAAAAGAGACAAAATTAATTTATAAGGTTCAGTCATTTGATCTAAATGAAAAGTCATGTCTCATAGAATGATATGCAAATGCATCTTCTACACATGTGAAATTATCATTTTTGTTCTATTAAACCCACTGTTAAGTTTTGCAATTGATGGTTGATGCTTTTTCAACACACACATCTTCTGGTTTTGGCCCCTGGGCTGGCTATTAATGTCAACAGACATTTTGTGCAATTAACATTCTATGTTAATGTCAATGAACTTTCTTTACTGTTTTCTGAAAAACAGAAATCCAGAACTTAAATTTTTGTTGAACATACATTTTCATTTTTTGAGCTTACTGCTACCAGGAGTTTGTTGAAAAATAAAAACACTTTATCAAACAATAAAATAAACAAAAAGATGCATGCTGTTTATATGCTTTAAGGTGGGACTACTCAGCCTTTATTTCTTTATCTATTTCACTTGTATCTAATGTATGATTCCTCACTCACACTGTTATTTGGGGACCTGGAAACCTTGTGCTTCTCTTAGTTCATGGCATGAGCCACAGATCGACATGCTGGTGCACCAGGCTTGGCAAGGCAGCAGTCCCTCCTGGGTCCAGAAGGAGTTAGTTGGCTCTAGCTGCCAATGTCTGAGCGTCTTTGTTTTATCAGCCAGCAAATGGCATGTTGTCCCTGAAAGCAAAGTGGTAGTTACGTTGTAATACAAAAGGGTCAGGGAAAAAGACACGGGCTGATACTGCTGTCTTTCAGATCTAACCAAGTGTTAAAGTGAGAACTCTGCTCTCTGTGCGTGTGGCTCACACACCACAAGCTGGGACCAAGACGGATGCTGGAAGTACAAAGCGAGAGTTCTGTCACACCCATTCCTGCTTATTTGAAAGCACCTATTAGTAATATTACCTTATATTAAAAAATGAAGAAATCTGGGACAAATGCTAAACCAGACGATATACCAGGACAACAGGTGTAAAACAGACATGTCCTGGGGAAACTGGTACATATGGTTACCTTAATTCTGATAAGAAGCAGAGAAATGGGGCTGTAGCTGAGGGAGCTATAAAGTCAAGGGAGAGAGTTTGTTTCTTGTTTTTAAGCAGGAAGAGTTTAGGGAAAGCCTGAATGTTACAGAATTTTGGGTAAAAGGCATTTAACGCAGACTAGAACCTTAAGAAGCACTTTGCTGGAAGAAACCACACTTGAACTAGTTTTGACTAGAACTGTAGTAAACTAAGGAAGGTTTGAGGATGGGTTGTCAACAGGAGAAGGACCAGCATAACAAAGACTTGTTAAATGAAGTGGAATCCTAAGAATAGAAGAAACTTCTTGGGAGAATGTATGTAGAGGATTGAGAAATGCATCCAGGAAAGACTCCTGAGAAATGAAGAGGCAGAGAGAGAAAAAAAATGAATCAGCTAGGCAGACTGAGAAAGGTCAAGGTCAGAAGAGCATAGGGTCATTGAAACCAAAAGAGGAATTTTGAATGTGAGAGAATGGCCCGCAGAGTCAAGTGCAGGAGAAGGCCAGGAACGTTAGATTGGGTCATTGAGAGGTCACTTGGCAATATGGAGAGTGGTGAGGTGTGAGTGGGAGAAGCGATGGTGGAGGTCGCTGTGTGGCTGGCAACACTGTTATCTGCAATGGCTAGAAGACTGCCTAAGATGCACACGTGGGAAGAGAAGTGTAGACTGCGAAGCTTGGCTGCAAAAGATAAGGGGAAAATACAGCATCCACCGGAAAGGGGCACATCCTCCTGGGACGGTGTCATTGTTATTGATTAAAGATGAGAGAGACTTTCGCCCGCTTTTAAGTTGAGGGCAAAGATTAAGTAGAAAGGGACAGGTTCAAGAAATAGGAAAGGAGATATTGCTGGAGAAAGGCCCCAAAGGAGACCAGAATGGATGAAAAGGGCAGACACAGAGGGGCTGTTTTTGAACTTGATAACCAAATCACAATTTGCAATTATAAGATTATTTAATTGTTTACGTATTTCTTGTCCTTCTCACCAATTAGAGAGTAAGCCCTTGAGGACAGGTACTATTTCTGTTTTATTTAATCCCGTGTACCTGGTGCCTAGTACATATGTTAAATGCTCATTTAATTTTTGCTAGTGAATCAAATGAATGAAAAGATCTTTTATTTTCTGAGGCTAGTGGAGATTTCAGAATATTGGATTAGGTAGTCCAACAAAAATTATAATAAATATAAACAGTAAATCACACTTCAATTTTAAGGGACTACTTTTTATTCATAGTAGGAGCACAGACTGTAATTCAACCTTGGGAGGCTGAAATTGAAACTGAAACTGAAATTATTTTGTCTAATACTTTCAAGAACAGTGTGCTAAAGAAGCTGTTATACCTTGTTTTCGCTGATGAGGAAGCCAGCAGCTTGCCTGCGACATTCACACAGACAGTAGATGGTAGAGGTGGGATTCAAACCTGGCTTGGTCATCTTCCAAAGCCCGTATTCACCCTCTCCCATAGGTTCTCTGAGGATTCACAGTTTTCAATAATTTCTAGACTTTTTTTTTTTTTTTTTTTTTTGCTGAGGAAGATTCACCCTGAGCTAACATCAGCTGCCAATCCTCCTCTTTTTTTGTTTGAGGAAGATTACCCCTGAGCTAACATCTGTGCCAACCCTCCTCCTTTTTTTTTTGTATGTGGGACATCTCCACAGCATGACCAGTGAGTAGAGTATGTCTGCACCCAGGATCCGAACCTGCAAACCTGGGCTGCCGAAGTGGAGTGCGCGGAACTTTAACCACGTGGCCCTAGGGCCGGGCCCAATTTCTGGACATTTTGATGTTTCTTTTGATTGTACTTTGAAGTGTTTTTCTGGTGACTGACAATTGCTGAAATGCTCACTAGAATGTAAGCTCCATAAGGGCAAGTAGAGATACATATATTTGGTCAGTTTTGTTCCCTGCAGTATTTTTCCAGCACCTGAAATGGTTTGTGGGCCATAACGTGTGTTTAACAAATATTTGTTGAATCAGTGAAAGAATAAATAACATACTTCTGGGCTGTGCTTCCTTCTTCTAGGTTAAGTCTTTGAGGTCTGAGAAAACGTATGCTTCTGAGGGAGGTGCCATTTCAACTCTTCTGTTCACTGAATAAATGAAGGAAATCAGGGTAGGTGGAAGAGAAAGATTTGAGGAGAGGACCTGAGGAAACTGACTCCAAGAATGGGCATGGTTTGGTTGAGTTTATTTGCTCTGCAGTTTGGCCAAGGCCCGACATACACAGCCTGTCTCTGGGGTGGTTCATCCCTGACCAGGCCAGCGAGCTTTAAACTCGGGGTGTCTGAAAAATGATTGGCTCATACTGATCTATTCAATGTACGAGAACATGGATTTTCCCCGTGTTCAAGTGGTAATTCTCGCCATATTTGTCATGTTCATTTATAAATAAAACAATATTTCAAGTAAGCGATAGCAACAAGTACATGGTAACCTACTATGTGTTTAGATTGGCATAAGACAATCTAATATTTACAATGATTCTTTTATTCATTCAATAAATATTTATTCGATATCTTCTGTGGGCCAAGCACTAATGAGTATTATGTTGCTGTGTATTGTTTGCAGATATAGAGAATATTTGAGCTAAAACAGACTTTCAAACACAGTAACTAGAAAGTAATTACTGATACAGATTATTTAAAACTAATCTGAATGAATTTTGAACGTAATCTATCTGTGCTATCCTTGTTCCCCACCTGAGAGATGACTGTAATAGTGTGAGAATGCACTCAGACCCCCAGAGTTGATATAGAGATGATTTTAACCTGAAAGTACTTGAGCTACAGAAGCTACAGAAATAAATCTTATCTGAACTTCCCCTTATCTGACAAAAGCAGAGCCTCCTAAAAGTACACCTGTCATTAACCCTCCCCCAGAAGGAGTTTCCTGAGAATTTAGGTGCCATGGGGACAGACTGCCCATTCCCATGAGCATCAAAAAGCCCAATAAAACCTTCCAAGTTCTCCCGCTGAAGCCCTAAAAACCCCCCTTTTGTGAAGTTGATATGTACAAAGCTTACTGATTGCTAAGGAACTCCCACGTGCATGTATATTCATACATTGTCTTTCCCCCTGTTAATCTATCTGTTAATTTGCAGACCCCCAATCACTAGACCCACATCAGTAGAGAAAAAATTTTCCTCCCAACATTAGCATATTTTTGCCAGCAATTCACAGTAACAGTAGATTTTTAACAATGTCGTTCAGTAAATCTAAGTTATGCTTAACATTTATAACTTTCACCAGTGGTTCTAGATGAAAACACATCCGAGGGATATAGTGTTTAACAGTGCCTATAATTGAATACTGACTGCTCTACCTGCTAGCTGTGTGACCTTAAACAAGCAAATTAATCTCTCTGTGCCTCAGTTTTCTTACCCATAAAATAGGAATAAAAATAGTACCTCATGGCTGGCTGTGAGGATAAAATGGATTAACACATGTAAAGCACTTAGAATAGGGATGGGTGTATAGAAAGAGCTCAATTAGATAGTATTATTCCAAGGTCTCCACGGGGTGATAGGGAGTCTTGGCCACATCCCATGCTGATACCCTCTAAACACCAGTTATCCGTTGGTTTCCTTAAGTTGTTTCCTGGCTTAAGGTAATATTTCTGAACTAATGTTGGTGTTGTGACATAGAATGTTCTTTTTTTCAGGACACCAATGTGCACTTCTCTATAGTGGTTTTTCTTTTTAAAAGTAGTTTATGGTTTCTGAATATTTTGGGCTCATCGAGGAAACTTGTAGGGTTTTGAAGAGTCAAAACTAGCTTAAATGTCAGTACACTTTGAAAGGTCTATTAGCAATGCAAATGTGAAGCCACCAGTGTGGTAAATAATTACAATAAAGAAAGCAATTACACCTACTAAATGGTCCTTGCAGGCCACTCGAGTTTCCAGAACTTGGCTTTGATGACTTAAAAAAACAAAAGGAAAGAAAGAATAGTCCGTTTCTAGTGTACAGAATTTTGCTAATCTCACTTACCTGAAGTCGGTCCATATTCCTACAGTTTAAATAGCAGTAATAATGACTATCATTTATTGATTACCTAGCAAATGTCAGGATCCTTGTTATCTTTTTGCAGACACTATCTCATCTGACCTTTGCTGAAATCCAATAAGATAGGTATTATTATTTCTGATAAACAAAAGAGGAAATTGAGCATTTTAAGGTTGAAATAACACATCTAAATTCACATGTCTAGTAATTAATAGAGATTGTATTTGAGGCCATCTCGGAGTGTCTAATTCCAAGCCAGATGTTGCAATCACCACATTAAGGGCTCCCGTGGTCTTAGTATTCTTTCTGCATTTAGGCAGCTTCTGTGGCTTATTTGCAGATGGCTACAATTGGAGTCATATTGATGCAATAAAAATCTTAAAAATACACATATCTATATGTCTACATATGGAATATAAATATATGTTAATGACATAAGAGCTTTACAAAAAATCCTTTATTTTGGTAAATGCAAAGGATATTAATTTCTCCTTCTTGTCCTCATTCTTCTCTTCCTCCTTCCTCTTCCAAGTCCTCTTCTTCTTTTTCTTTTTCTTCTTCATCTTTGTCTTTGCCTTTAACCACTCCACAAAAGACTAGAGGAACAAGAAGAGAGAATATTGCTCAGGTTGCAGAGGTTGACCTGATCATATGGAAAGGAACAACTTGTGAAACCAGAGGTTCTTTCAACAGCGCTAATCTTCCCATGCTTTGCTTTATTAACATTTATATTTATATCTTTCTTCTAAAGATCTTAAAGGCTTTAAACTCATATTATTACCATAGGGTTATGACTCAAATATGCCTAAATTTAAATGCAAAGCGTGAATGATTAGTTTAGGGGAAGCCTTGCTTACGTGGTGCTGACTTGCTGCTTTTTCCTGTGTTGAGCACGGGTTTTCTGAATCAGCTAGTGCGTCCCTCTGTGGTAGACGGGTGACCCAGCGCCTCTCTTGGCTGAATCAGAGGGTAGTGTATGCTCACGTTTCCTTTGGGCTGAGTGACTACGTGAAACTCCGTCATGCATAGCCTTTGTTCATGCACCGCATCAGGTAACAAGCAGCAACAAAGGTTAATTCCCACAGAATGCCAGCAGGACGACTCACTCAGAGGAAATGGTTTGTGATAAAGAATCGTCTTCAGCTAGGCTTTCTTCCCTACCAAGCTTGTTTCATGTTTCAATATTGCTTATATGGAAAAAAAGCCAGTGATATTTTGAGTGTGTGTGCATTATTTTTTAAGTCGGGGTGATTCTAATATGATCAGCAGAAATCATGAGTGACTAATTTGGGTTCTGCTTGTTATGAAAACATCTGTGTGATTTCTTTTTCTGATAAGTACATTTGATTGTGGGAATTCCAGAAAATTCTTCTTTTTACATTTGAATACTCTTGGTAGATATTTATTCAGTGCTTACTGTGTGTAAAGCTCTGTACTAGACACTAGGGATGGAGGTTATCGGAAAAAAAGGCATCAAGGTGATTACAACAGAGGCTCAACCCTCAAAAGGGCTTCTGATCTGGAGGATGAGACATCACATACACATATCACACGGGTGGGAAAGTGCTCAGTCTCTTACGTGTGCTAAATGTAATAGGAAATCTCCATTATCCAAACTGGGACGCTAAGGTTGGAGCTGTGGCTGCTAGTACATTTGGTCCTAGAAGTATCCTTTCAGATCGTTTGATTCCAAACATTCATGCAAACATCACACTTCGTTAATCAGCTGATGCTGAATTGATATCATCCAAGTGAACTGGAACGAATAGTAAATAAGAGGAGGAGGGGGAATGTTCTCCAAACAATTTAAAGCCATTTTGTTTCCTAGGGTTAGTGCTCACTTAGTGTGCTTTCTATTCTGAACAACATCTTCCTAACTCCTGTCTTCCCTGTTCGCCCCTACCCCAATCATAAAGCAACGAAGTAGCTCTTTAAAAATAATCAATAATCAGGGGAAGAAATAATGACAGAATGGTGTTCAAGTATTTTCACCACGAAGGAGAAGGGAGGAGGGAAGAATTTTTCTAAGGAAATGTTAAGTACATTTTCATAGAATCTTAGAATCAGGAGGAAGCTTAGAGATTGAGTTGAATATTCTTTCCATAGCAAATTCCCTCTTTCCAATCCCTGATAATTGCTCTAGCAGTTCCAAAGGCAGAAGTGCTTCAAAGGACTCCTGAGTGACTCCTTTTGAACATCCTACTCTCATCAAGGATTAGTCAGGCCTTCTCAGTTCAAGTGAAAGAAAGCTGGTTCAGTGTAACTTAAACAAAAATAAGAATCTATTGCTTTATGTAAGTGAAACTATGAATTTATAGACTGCCATTAATTATCTTGTCTCCTTTTTTCTCTGTGTGGGTTCAATATCAGGCATCGTCTTCTGTTGTGGCAATGATAGTGACCATCGGCGATAGCCTTATATCATCCCTTCTACTAGGAATTTTAGTGAAAAGCCCAAGCCTCTTTCTTAAAAGAACTTGGGGAAAAGAAATCCTGGGAGAAGCTCTGTGCCACCTGGAGTCACATGTCTACACCTGAATGAGGGGGGTGGATCACTCCGGCCAGGCCCTGAAGCTGAGAGCTTTGGTTTGTCCCACTTGAACTGCATGGACTTAAGATGGGACAGAGTAGTTTTCCAAGAGTTGTTAGGTATCTGAACACATATGTGTCTACTACATACCTCTGACTCAGTGTGTGCAAAGCAGATCTCTTCAACTCTCCTTCTTAAATCAGCTCCTCCATCTTTATTCTCTTCTTAGAGAATGGGTGTGCCATCTTCTACCTAGCTGGCCAAACCAGAACACTTGGAAAGATCCTAGACTCTTCCTTTTCCTTCACCTCCGTGATCAATCACCAAGTCTTTTCAGTTTGACTTTAATATTTCTCATATCTGCCCACCTCTATCCAAGCTGATTATGCAATCTTTGTTCAAGGTCACCATCATCTCTGGACTTCTGTGAGCCTCTGAACTGGTCTCCCTGTCTTCAGTCTAAAGGAGTGCTCTGCAATCTAAATGCGTTCCTCACTGGTGAAAAAAGTAAACTTTTCAAAGTAAAATTCTGGTCATTTCACAGTCCAGTTTAAATTACTTCAATAGCTTTTCATTGCCCTTGGCATAAAGTGCAAAACTCTTTGCATAATTGGAAAGGTCTATCATGATATGACCATTGTACATGTGCCACAAAATAAAAATTTATTTTGGTTGTCAATTTGGCTTGGTAGTTATTCAAAATTTTACTTTTATAATAATGGCAGAATGCAAAATCTAAATAATTTTGGGTAAAATGGTTAGGGTAGATGTGTGTGGCTCACTGAGATCTGGCTCTCCTTGCTTTCTGGACACATGGATGGATTACCTTTTTGACCCTTAAGGTTGAGTGCCTGGTCTGGTGAAAGGTTTGTGAGCAGGTCATTCAATTGCTGGTGTGAGGCCTTCCAGAGCTCTCTTTCCTTTTAACAAAGTGATTTGCAATATTTCAGATAGTGACTTCTTCATCAGCATGGACCTTGAAACAAGAATAATGCTAAGCAGATTCCCCAGTCCACCTGTGATGAACATGAAGTGGGAGTGAAACTTTTTCTGTTTTGAGCAAATGTTGGGGACGTTTGTTACTGCAGCACAATCTAGCCTATCCTGCCTGAGGCGGTAGATCCATCCTCTCCAGTTCCATGGAGGTAATTCTTTTCTCTATACTGCTGTTACGAATTCAGTTTGAGGAGGACTGCTTCATGGCATCTAGCTTAGTGCTTAGTTAAGTTTCTAGAAGAGAATTCATTTTATCTAGAATGGTTTAAATGGGATCTTTTCTGAAGTTAGGAGGATATATTTTTTGGCTTTTCTATATAATGATCATAGGGAATTGATTATTAAAATGATCTGGGACACATTTTATTTCTACTTGTTCCTTCACAAATGGCAAATACTATTTTTGGATAACATACAATCATAATTCCAATGCAAGCCATAGTACTATTTAGATGTTATATACCTCAGCCTTTTTCCAAGTTTATTTTATAAATACTTGAGGAATTTTTAGCACGTTTAAATCTGTTTCCTTGCCCGTGATAGAAATGTGATACTTCCAACTCTGTGAGAAACACACAAAAATGGCTACCAGTGAACGTGTGTATTACCCATACACGTATCACAATGTCTGTGTTTGAAGTTAATCTTTTCCTGAACATGTTTAAGAGACGTCTAAGTGAATGGCTGTAAATTTGAATCACTGTTGGACAGCAATAAAAAACAAGTAAGGAACAAGCAGATTTCAACATGATAGTACTTTATTGCTATAAAACTACTCTATACCCACCCTATCCTAAAAATCATTGCTTTAGACAACTATGGGACTCATAAAGAACTAAAAACACTTATATTGAACTATAGCAAATCCTGTGATTAACAATGCTGAGACAGGCCATAAGATTTTCTGGGGCTGGCCAAATTCTCTTAGTATCTAAGTGAAGATTCTCACCTTGTTTAGGTTTGCATATGTTTGGTCTCTAAAAGTTGAATATCCTCTACTGATTTTGCTTGCTGGTTGTTGCTTCATTCATTTATGGAGCACAGATTCAAGGGTTGTTTTTCTTTTCTTTTTTTTTTTTTGGTGAGGGAGATTGGCCCTGAGCTAACATCTGTCGCCAATCTTCCTCTTTCTGCTTGAGGAAGATGGTCGCTGAGCTAACATCCATACCAATCTTCCTCCATTTTGTATGTGGCATGCTGCCACAGCGTGGCTTGGTAAGTGGTATGTAGGGCCATGCTCAGGATCCAAACTGGCGAACCCTCAGCCACTGAAGCAGAGCTCATGAACTTAACCAGTATGCCACCAGGCCAGCCCCCAGACTCAAGTTTTTAAAGGCAAAATTTTTCACATCTCTAAGAATGATAAGAATTTCTAACCTAGAATAAAGTGTAAACTCTGTTGAGGTATTATCGTATATATGTTCCGTATTGTTCAGACACAGCTACATTTTTTATAAACACTTTTTGAAAGAGTAGTATAGCTATAAAAATGTTTGTACAGAGAAATATCTTGCTTAACCTTCAAATTCAATGTTTCTGTACAATTTTGATTATAGGTATGTTTGTTTTTGAGTACTAGTATTTGCTTCATTCCATGACTAGATTCAGGAAAAAGCACCCATTTTTATTGATTTGCAATGTTGATTCAATATATTCAACTGCTGCATTCTCCAAGAAGTTTTCTGCATTTCATTATATTTCATATACTGATTAATCAGATCAATTTTTATGCACACATTGTCTATCTTTTTTGTTCTGTCTCTTTCTTTCCTCATGTATACACACCTAGTCCGAGTAATGGGAATGGAAATGATTTAAACCTAACTGTATTAGTAGTAAACTATGTATGTACTATTAAGAGATTTTCATACTGGTCTCTTTTCAGGAACTTTTCAGATTTTCTCAAATGTTTTAGTCTTTCATGGTATAGTAAGCCTCTTATAATGTCATCTCTTTCATCAAATAGGCATAACAAAGCCTCCTAAAGGCCAGGAGTACATGTTTTTCAACTTATCCATTTCATAAAATCTAATACATAAATTTCAAACATTTTAATAAATATATTTTTTATTAAACAGATTAGAATATTCTTTTTCTCATGAAACTCATGTAGGTGACACATAATTCACTAATTTTAAAATTAAACTATATGTACATTATGTCTCAATAAAGCTGGGATAAAAATAAAATTAAACTTTTATTATCATAAATTCCATAAGATCTATATTTTCATTGATATTTGTTGCCGTTATTATAGAGAACCCAATGTGCTGCTCATCACGTTTAGAATTTCATCAAGGTGTAGTTCCTTTTTTACAGCGGAGCGTGTGGGGTGGATTGATGGAAGTGGTTCACCTCAGGTGCAGGCAATAAGGGGTTGCAATATCTGTAGAGAACTTAAAACCAACTTAAAACCGACGAAGTAAATGTCAGCCTGCTTCCATTACGACCACACATCAGCATTTCTAGACATGTCAGTGATCGGTGGCTCCTCCCCATTGGGGTGCACTGCTTCAAAGTCTTCCTCTCACCCAGTCTTTAAATGCCAATGCGTTGGACCACAATTTTTCAGGCTAAATTGCTCGTTATTTCACAGAGGTTACGTATTTCAAAGCACTAACATTTCATAAAAAGAATTTTGCAGACTCTTAAATGACTTTTAATTTCAAAGAGTTAAGTCATCTCAAGAAAGGGAGCAATTTTGTCTTCATTTGGTGATGATAAAGAACAGTCATTCAGTATGATTCTGGGGTCAAAAAGCTGAGCGTTCTTTGAGTGGCCTTCTGAGAGGTAACTCAGCTCTCAAAATTTCAAAGGACTTTTCCAAGTCTTCCCTGATTTCTACCCTGAGCTTCTCTTCTCTGACTTACTGTACACGTAGGCAACTGTACTTGGCAATTAAAGATAAGCAAAGGTTGCTGGCTAGAATTGAGCATCTGTCCACAAAGAACACATGTCTGAGTAATTAAGACATCAATGCATCATTTTTATGGTTCTCCTAATGTGTTTGCCTAGGACATCACCACAAACTCTTCACAGCATATGATCTCACTCCATTGAAAACATTAAACGGACAATCACAATGGAGCTCTTTTTCTCTCACAATTGCTTGATCGTTTACTATGCCTTTTAATAGTCTAACAACTATGGGTGAAAACTAAAGCAACCGAGAATAAGGGATTGGAATACATTTACTCTGTATCTGTTTAGAAGGGCAGTGGTTTATAGCAAAGAAAATCTTGTCTTCAGATGCACCATTTTCTAATTGTTGGTAGCTTTCAACAAGCCAATTAACCCCTTAAAGCCCAGATTTCCTGGTCTGAAAAGGGAGAATGACCGTAGCTAATATAACTCTCCCATGGTGCTGTGAAGAGCAAGGGAGATAAAGTACGTGAAGTGATTTTGAAAACTCTAAAGCAGAGTTGGCACTCAGAAGTCTACAGGGGCCAGGAGACAATGCAAAGGTGTGAATTAAGGTCAGTTTAACAATAAGGGCAGTGGGGTGTATAGTTGGGCTGGAGGGTGTGGACCATGACTAACACCATTCAAATGTGCTTATTTATTTTGTAAAACGTACAGTCAAGCAAAGCAGTTTGAGTATCATTGGTTGTCACTCTAATTCAAAAGGTTAATGCAGACATAAAGGTTGTATTCATAGGGATTTGTGCTATGCTCATTTCCTGAAATAAAAGAAAAGAAATTAGCCATCAGATATGCTTGTCTGCCAGCAGAAGGGATTTAGCTTAAATATTAGGGAAAACTTTGCAAATACTTCAAAATTATGTCATCCACTTATCATTTGGCATATGAATATGGTGTAGAGTCCCTACATATCTGTGTTGGCAGAAAGCCCTCTATCTTCCTTTGGGGTCCTCTCGTTTCCCCGTCCTCAACTGTCTAAGACCCCTGAGAGGTACCTAGGTTGGTCAGAGGGTAGAAGAGAGAGTGAACAGGAGCTGCTATTCTGCTCTTCGCTGTGTTTTGGCTGGTGCCCCCAAGTTGCTGCTGAACACAAGTCCTGCACAGTCAGGTCAACATTAATCCATTGGCTGATCTGCCATGTGCTGGCTGGCCCCAAGCCCTCCGAAGATCATAGCAATGTCCTATTCTTGGTGGCAGGTTATAGCTGTGTTTTTGTTCACTGGTAAGTTCAGCTATTTTTCTTCCCATGTACAATTCTGTCTCAGGTGCAAAGACTCCAACACAGAACTGGCTAAACAAACAAACAAACAAAAAAAACGGTGGATGAGAATAAAATGGTCGTGTGTAAGATAAAGAAGAACAAACTTGAAGAGGAAAAGGAGATGGATGAAGTGATGATAGAGAAGATGACTAATATTTAACTGAAATACTAGTTACTTTTGGGAGGAGATTAGAAAAATTAGAACAGAAACCAATAATCAAAGATATAAAGGAGAAAAGTTTTCTCAGCTAAAAATAAATATGGGTATAGAAATTGAAAACTTTTATAGTATTCTACACAAAACCATTGAAAAAAGCTTCACGTCTAGAAACTTTGGAACACTTAAAAATTATTTATATCTTGTAGAGTATTCACATAATCAAAATTCAAAACGTATAAAAGTGTTTATGGAGGAAAGTGTCTATCCCATCTCTGTCGCCTCACTTTTTATACAAATGGTGGCATTATATACATGACTTTTTTCTGTGCTTTAACTTCCTTTTCACTTAACAGTATATACTAAAGAATATTCCTTATCTCCTAATTAATGAGCTTTTTTCTTCTTTTTCTCCTTTTTTCAAATAACTGTATAATGGGCTTTTATCTTTCCTGAAAAACAGCACGGCCAGCTCAAGTCAAGAAATCCCATCCATATGCTCAGAACTGTAAAAAAGGGTTTAGTCTCTCTTAATTATGAGCAGACAATCAAGAATTACCAAGTATCAAAGGAATCCTTCTGACGTGAAAAAAAGGGACCAGACAGACAAATAGAGGAAATGGAGATTATCCATAAAGAAGAAAATTTTAAAAATATATAGCATTTATAACATTAGAAAGGTAAGGAAGGCAAATGCATTCATGAAACAATCATCGCAAGATACAGAAATGGAACAGTCAGAAAACAAAATGGGTTACTCGATGTTAATAATATGTTGGAAATGAAAAGCTCAATGACAGTATTGGAAGATAAACCTGAACTACTAGTCTAGAAATTAGAACAAAAAGACAAAAATTTGAAAAATAGAAAAGGAAAGATAAAGAAATTCATGGGTCCATCCCAGAAGATCCCATACCCAAATAGTATAAGTTACAGAAATAGGAAATAGAAAAATCAGAGAAGATGAAATTATCAATGATATGATTCAGGAAAATTTCCTTCAACTCTGAGTTTCTCAATCAAGAGTTTCTATTAATGAATGAAAATATATCCATACCAAAGTATAGCATTGCAATATTTCAGAACACTGGCGAAAAAAAGAGAAAGTCCTACAAACTGCAGGAGAAAAAGAATCATCAAAAGGATCAGAGGTTAGAATGGCTTCAGATATCTAAAGAGCAACACTGGAAGCTTGAAGATAAGGAGCATTGTCTTCAAAATTATGAATGAAAATAATTTCCACACTAGAAATATTTATTTTTTTAAGGAAGATTAGCCCAGAGCTAACATCTGTGCCCATCGTCCTCTACTTTATACATGGGACACCTGCCACAGCATAGCTCGATGGGCAGTGCGTTAGGTCCGTGCCTGGGATCCCAACTGGCGAATCCTGGGCTGCCTAAGAGGAGCGAACTTAACCACTATGCCAACAGGTCGGCCCTCATTCTAGAATTAGTTTTGCAGCCAAATTATCAATCAAGGTTGAATAACAATTTCAAACATTCTAATTTACACATCTGTTTTTAGTAAGTGACTAGAGCATGCATTCTCCCAAAACAAGGGAATAAATGAAGAAAATGAAGATGTGGGTCTCAGGTATCAGGAGATCCATCACAAGAAAAGTAATGAGAGATTTCCAAGATGACAGCAGTGTAGAAGCTACACTAGTCTGAATGGTAACTAGTCTAGCTAGAAGGAGAACAGACATCGCCAAGAGGGATGTTTACAAGGTGATTGACTTTCTAGAAAACTGTACTGGGAATCTACTGGAATTTCTTGACACATTAAATGAACTTAGCCAAAAGTAAAAAGAAAGCTAAAAAAATGAAAAGAATAAAAACAAGGCAGTTACTAACTCCAGGGAAGAAAAAAGAAAACTTAATAGCATATTAAAATGCTCAGCTGTGAATGATGTTTGCTTGGTTTTTATCATATAATAATACAGATACTAAATATAGATTTACTCAAAGAATTATATTAATTTGGGGATGCAGAGGGCATTGTAGAGGCCTAAAGACACTCCAAAAATACAAAGCTAACAATATGAAGATGGCATATATTTGAATAATTATTTCCCGTAGTGACCAAATTCCCATAGAGAAATTAAAAGTTTAAAGATCTCACTCTTTGCTACTTAAAGTCCATAAGCAAAACAAAATAAAAAAGCTCCAAAGGAATTAAATTTATCTTTCATTCTCTGTCAATTAAAAATCTAAAGAAATTAAAGTCCTTATTAATTTCATATTCTCCTGAGTCCTAGCCAGAGATGGTCCTTTGCCTGGGTAGGGGTGTGGCTCCATCCACAGTCACAATGGAGGCTCTTTGCACAGGTGCTCCATGGGATTTCTTCAAGACCTCAGAAATTAATACAATTATGCCAAGTCTCTGACATATACCTCACTTTTAAGAGTCCAAAAAGTCAACAATACATGAGATCATCACAGTTCTGGCCTCATATAAATGTGTAAAAATAAGCAGTTCACAGACCCAAAGTCAGTCATTCCAGGCAAAACAGTATTTCTAGCATCCTCTTCTTCACGTTGCCAAAGACCAGAGCAGAGCACAAGATATCAGAATGAAGAAGAAAATCTTAGTTTTATTTTCACCTTTTCAGTGAGGTCAATTAATTTATGTTAATTGTCTGGAATCATAACCTAAAATTTAAAACCTGTTGAGAGAAATTTCCCAGAAGGAGGTTAACTTTGGCCTCTGGTATTTACTGGATCTTTGGGAAAGGGCATTCTGCACAGTGGTTCCTCTCAGAAAGGGACATTTGAGACATTCTTCTTGCAAAATGTAGATTTGCCTCCTCAGTTCCCATGTTGGATTCAGCTTGACAGTCCCCCTCCGCAGATTCCTGAGCTGCAGCTGCTGTGTTTCTGAAGCTTCTGTCCCTGGAGCTGGTGAGGAAAAATAGTTCCTCCTCAAGATGCTCTCTTTCCTCTTCTTTTGAATACTGCAGGCCACGGGTAGCATTTCTTTCTGCTGCATCATTGTCTACAATGGTAGGATAAGGCTCTAGGGTTTTCTTTCCCTCTGGCCTCTTTGTCTCCATGTGGGAAGATTCAGCTGAATTTGGAGAGTGGTCTACTAAACATCTTTCCTGTTTGGTTTTTTCAAAATTTCCAGCCATTGCACCAAAATGTTGAGACTTTTAGGGGCCCAGCCTAAGTTCTGAACCAATTGAGAAATAAGACAAGAGAGAGCAGGGGAACTGCCATAATTACCTTTATTACTTTATTTATTTTAATTATTATTTATTACTCTGTTGCTTCATTACTGATAAAGAATAAACTGGAGAACATAACTGTATTAGTTTCTGAGGGCTGCTGTAAAAAAGAATCACAAACTGAGTGCCTTAAAATAACAGAGATTTATTGTCTCACAGTTCTTGAGGCCAGAAGTCTGAATTCAAGCTGTTAGCGGGGCCAGGCTCCCTCTGAAACCTGTGGGGGAGAATCCCTCCTTGCCTCTTCCAGCTTCTGGTGTTTGCTGGCAATCTTCGGCATTCCTTGGCTTGCAGATGCTTTACTCCAGTCTCTGCCTCCACTGTCACATGGTCATCTTCTCCCTGTATGTCTCTTCTCCTCTTCTTATACAGACAGCAGTTATACTGGTTTGGGGACCACCCTAACAACCTCAACTTGATTATATTTGCAAAGACCCTATTTCCAAATAAGGTCATATTCACAGATACTGAGAGTTAGGACTTGAAAACATCTTGTGGAGGGTACACAATTCAATCTATAATAATAACTTAGGGTGAAAGCCAAATGTGCCAGCTACTGAACCTCAACACTGGGCAGACTTACTTGTCCAGTCATGGTGATCTATTTTGGGTGGGACTCTCCATGTCAGGTAAAACTTTTGGTATGGGGAACAGAGAGGAGCTCTTGCTTTCTGGGGTAAGTTAACTCTCGAGAAGGAGAAGGGTGGAGCAGAGATGAGCATGCCCATTCTTTTTGCAATAGACTAGCTTAAACCACTCTTATTCTCCAGGGAGATGTGTGTAAAGAGTGGAGAGAGACCAGGAGAATCTCCATGTAAGAAAACATTGCAAGTGGGGAAGAAGCTTTCCCTCAACACAAATTTCAAAAATGAATTAGGAAAGAAAAGAGATAAAATGTAAAAAATAATAGTTTCAAAACAATAATTCAACTCTGAAACTCCAAATTATATTAACAAGACTAGGCAGTCAGGGATGAATTTCTCATCTTGTATAGGTAGACTCAACCTTAACGTCATTCTTCGCTTTGATAATCAGAGAAATATATATTGTAAAATACATTTATTTTTTAAAATTGAAATGTAATCACTATAAGAATTAAAACGTTGGATAGATACCATCTAAAAAACACCCTAGAGCGATAAAAATAAAGCGCAGTTCATATATTATAGAATAAAACAAAACATCCAAGATGTAACAAGGGAATATAAAAAGTACTTACAAACAAGATTTAAAAAGATTAAACTCAGTTGTTATATCACTAAATATAAATGATTTAAAGACTCCATTAGGTGTCCAAGACACTCAGTTAACTAAAGTACAAAATAATGATAGTGAAAGGTTTATCAACAAATATAATAAAAAAGAAAGATAATATTTTGTACAACAAAATCATTAATAAGTTTAAATTTATATTGCTGAATAACAATGGAGAAAGATGTATGAAAAGAAATGTTACAAATAAGAGGAGAAATTGACAAAAACTATAGCTTAATCTCTCAGTCTCCCCAGAACCTCCTTCCTATCCCCTACTCCCAAATAAGGGCATAGAGAATTTGGGCAGTGTAATTAATGAGGATGAATTGATCACTATATAGTAAATAAATTATAATTCTTCTCAGGTGTTCATGGAATATTTCCAAAAGTTGGGTTACATATTCACTCATATGCGTACACAAAAAGCCCTAAAATATGAATCACATTCTCCAACTATAAGAAACCAGAAATAAACAGTAAAATTTAAAACAAAACTAAACTCTTTCCAAAAAGTTAAAAATTGAGAAATACTTCTCAAACCACTACTCATTCAAATTATTATAGTCTGAGTTAAAAACAATGAATATTAAAAAAAAAACAATGGGGTCCAACCCAGTGGCTCAGCAGTTAAGTGCACGTGTTCGGCTTCTGCGGCTGGGGGTTCACCGGTTTGGATCCTTGTGCGGACATGGCACCACTTGGCAAGCCATGCTGTGGTAGGCGTCCCACATATAAAGTAGAGGAAGATGGGCACAGACATGAGCTCAGGCTAGTCTTTCTCAGCAAAAAGAGGAGGATTGGCAGCAGATGTTAACTCAGGGCTAATCTTCCTCAAAAACAAACAAACAAAAACAATGAATATTAACCTATTTGGGAAAAAAAATGGATGGTGCCAAATTCCTACTCTGTAGCAAATCCATAGTCCTACATAACAAAAATAGAAGGAAATCAATTAATTAAATATTCAGCTTAAGGTGAGAGAGAAAGAACTATGAAGAAAAGCCAAAGGAACAAATAAAATCAAAATACTCTGAAGAAGATTATCATTCTAACACTGAAAATAATCGAGCCATTAAAATAATTCCAGGCAAATATGTCTAGTTACTAAAAATAATTATGAGTCTAAGACAATGGGATTGACAAGCAATTTTATTTACTGTTCTTCTTTATTCTACTACTATTTTATATGATTTTGTTGTGTGAGCTCTGAGGGTATATTCACCTAGTTAGAAAATGGGTGCTGGAGCAATTGAAAGAAGAATGACTAACTTGAGAAAGCGCAAATGAGGAACTACGTAAAGCAGTAAATGTGCGCAGGCCAATGCAAATTCTGGATAAGAAAACCGTTTAGGCCTTACTGATGCTAAAAAAAGTCTTTGCAAATGACAAACCCTGCACATTCAAAAAAAAAAAAAAGGGTAGCTACGTTTCTGGGGTAGATACAGCGGTTTGTGGGATAGACACCAGCATTTCTGGTGGTTAATCTAGTTAGCATCTACAGTAGGATACCTGGTCCAGGAATTTAATGCATTGCTAAAAGTTGTACTTTTTTCCTCCCCAGCTTTATTAAGGTATAATTGGGAAATAAAATTGTATATATTTAAAGTGTACATCATGACGTTTCGATATACGTGTACATTGAAAAGTATTTACCACAATCAAGTTAATTAACATGTCTATCACCATGTGTTGTTAGTTACCTTTTTTTTAGTGGTGAGAACACAAGATTTATTCTCTTAGCAAATTTCAAGTATATAATACAGTATTATTAACTATAATCATTACACTGAATATTAGATTAGCAACTTTCAAATACGTCAGATAGTATTATTAACTATAGTCACCACGCTGTACAGTACATCTTCAGAACTAATTCATCTGATAATTGAAAGTTTGTATCCTTTAACCAAAATTTCTCCCAACCCCAAGCCTTTGACAACCACTATTCTACTCTCTGTTTCTATAGTTCGACTTTTTTATTTTAGATTCCACATATAAGTGAGACTATACAGTCTTTGTCTTTCCCTGTTTGGCTTATTTTACTTAGCATAATGCCCTCCAGGTTCATCCATGGTGTCACAAACAGCAAGATTTCTTTCCTTTTTATGGCTGGATAATATTCCTTTATCCATTTTCTTTATCCATTCATTCATCAATGGACATTTAGGTTGTGTCCATGTCTTGGCTATTGTGAATAATGCTGCAATGAACACAGGAGTGTGAATATTTCTTTGAGATACTTGTTTCCTTCAGTTATATACCCAGAAGTGGAATTGCTGGATCATATGGTAATTCTATTTTTAATTTTTTGAGGAAGCTCCATCCTGTTTTCCATAGTGGCTGCACCAATTTACATTCCCGCCAATAGTGCACAAGGGCTCCCTTTTCTTCACCTCCTCACCAGCATTTGTTATCTCTTGTCTTTTTGATAATAGCCATTCTAACAGGTGTGAGGTAGTATCCCACTGTGGTTTTGATTGGTATTTCTCTGATGGTTACTGATGTTGAGCACCTTGAAAAAGTGTGCTTTAAATATTGAAAATATGCTTCATTGCAATTCTAAAATCAAAAAGACAGAAAACTTGAGGGCAAGGGCAAAGGTCAGTTTTTATATTTATATTCCCAGTGACTAGCACTCTGAATTTGTGCTAATTATTATTGAATGAAGTCCTCTTCAGCATATACTTACTCTTTTCTTTCTCAAAGGAGTAAGTGAAAAGCAGGGAGAAAAGCCAAGTTGCAGGATAGAACAGGAAGAACTTCTTTGACTGGGAAGGGGCACGAGTGATGTTTTTGAGGTGATGAAAATTTCCCGTATCTTGATCTGGCTGGTGGTTACTGGATACACACATAGGTAAAAATTGCTTAAGCTGCACATTAAAGGTTTTGACATTTTACTGCATATGTCACACCTCAAAAGCCAAAACCAAAACGAAACGACAAAAGCTGAATGTCCGAGAAAAAGTTTATTCTTTGGAATGTTTGACCAACTTTTGCTTCTTGTTTCTTTTTGCCCAGCAAGTGAGGAGACTTAAATTTGATTCCGTTTTGCTGTGGAATAGACACAGTACTCGTGTGAAATTTGTTGGTACAGTTGTCCATTTCCAAATAGGTCGTAATTGTGACCACTGGCAGTTTTGATGGTAAATGAAGGGGAAATATTCAAAGTCATGCTTACTTTTTCAACTTTACAAATTATTCCCTGCACAAGGAACAATCAAACTATGGGTTGAAAACAGAAATTTCATCTAATCAATTTTCTGAACAATTGTTTTTGTTATTCTTCGGTAATTCCCTTAATACTAGTTATCTTCTTGAGTCATCTTTATGAGCAGAGTATAAAGAGCACAAATTAAGGCTGTTCAAGTGATTTGAACAGGGTGATCCTTTTTCCCCTAGAGATGGCTATTTTAGTCTCTCAAGTATGGGTACACCTGAACTTAAACCCCTTTCCTGAAAAACAGGTAAAATATCCACAGCTTATTTACAGATGACTCAGATTTTTTACCTATTTCTAGCGTGTGAAGTCCAGCTATTATTTGGTAGCATTCGTGTAATCTCATAAGCATTTTTCCCACGGTCAAGCTGGGTTTCAAAGATTGTATTTATCAAGTCTTGGAAAGTGACAAGCATTTTGGCTCTGGGACGTGTGTAACTGTCTGTGCCCTTGACTCAGCCCTTTGGTATGGTGTTTTCATTTGAACACAGGGGCCCGATTGAGTTGTCCCAGCACAGAATGTCTACGGAGGTTGTTTTTTAACTATGGATCCAATCCTGCTGAAAGGTAAATTTTCTAATTTTTGAATGAGGTATGTTAGGTAGAGCAGGAGGACAGGAATGTTACAGAATAACCTCTTAAAAATTAAATAATCTTTGAATATTTAGTCAAACCTTTCCATATTTAGAACACATTTATGCAGTAAGTATAAAAAGAAAATCTACAAGCTTATTGCCTCAAATTGTGAACAAAAAATATGCCAGGACAGTTAAACACATGAATTTAATTGTGGCAGTATTGTGCTACTTTGTGATTGTGAAAGAAATTTTCTTCTAAGAAATTTGATGTACCTCATGCCCTAGGTGGTCACCCATGAACGCTTCACTAACTCATTTCTTCTGCCTTGTTCAAAACTTATCTAGGCTTTACATCCTGTCATATGACTCCATTTGAATAACCTCACTTGATAGTTTTCTAATTCTGCAAATAGATGAACACAAATTAATTCATCAGTTTTGCTTTATAGAGTCAATAGTGGGCCTAGATTTTCTCTCAAAGCAGAAATTGTCCAAATGGTATTTATCAAAGATGTTAGAGAAGGTATTTCTACATTGAGAAAGCTGTTGGAGTAGACCTCCAAGACCCCCTCAAACTCTAAGATTTTAGATCTGGGTACTGTTTAGGGCTAAAATAACCATCCAACAATGACAAGGCTCTTGCCTAAGTATCTTCTAGGCATTTCTCTGCCTTTATCTCTAATCCTCAAAACAATGTGGTAAGATTGGTATTATTATCCTTGTTCTATAAATGAGGTCACGGAAACTCAGAGAGGTGCATTTAACTTGTGAATTGTTTATCTGTAATGCAAAACTAGGTCAGTCTAATTTCAGAGTTTAGACTCTTTTTATTGTACTTTCATTGAGTGCTAGAAGGATTCTGGGAAACCACATGGTGTGGAAAGACATATTGTTCCATTACTTTGTTATTCTCTTTTATGACATGGTTCATCACATGGTTACAGCAAAAAGCAAGAACAGCCTGTGTCTAAGGACCTCCTCTCTTCTCACGCAGAGGGTTCGCCCATGTATCTTCTCATGGCCTATGGTGGGCTATCCTAGTTTCTAGTGTCATTGGCTTTCTGAGTAACAACACAGGTCAGGAAATATCCAATGTACAGTGAAATGTCTGCATGTGAGTAGGCCCTGAGGTGTACAAACTGACCACAGCACCTTCAGAGAGGAATCAAGGCAGCAGCACTTTGCACCTCTCATGGGCCTGACCCACTCCTTCTTTGTTAACATATGTCCAAATGTCTCATCGGCCCTGCATGTGTCTTAGTTGGGATTGCCTTGTTTTCTGCCTCACAAAAATGAGAGCAATTGGGCTCAGTAGGTAACTGGTTACCGTAACTTAACTTTTAGGTGGAAGTGACACTGGGCTTGAGGACCACAATTTCAAGGTTCTAATTCTCTCTCTCCTTGTGGTAAATCAGATAACTCAGAATTTAAACAAATAAACCCCAACTATTAACAAATAAGCAAACAAACAAAAAACCCCATAGACCATGGAAACAGTCTATGATATCTTTGCAAAGGAAAAAAGTATTTATCTTCGAACAGTATGGGAAGAACACACGGCCTTTTGAGTCAGTTAGGCCAGTCTATATCTGAATCCATCCTTTCCATTTATTGTTTTATAATCTTGGGCAAGTCGTTTAACCTCTCTGAACTTTTGTTCTTTATCTGGTAAGTGAGAATAATAATTTTGACCTCATGAGGTTGTTGTAAGCAAAAACGAGATCTATACAAAAATCACGTAACACAAGGCATGGTGGTGAACCCTTGGTACATGCTGATTTCTCCTTCTCTCACTCATGGGTCCACTGGTTTTTCTAGGAAAAGGTTGTTTTAGAGGGTGAAAGGACCCTTTCTTCCCATTCATTTAGGGGTGTCAAATAGCCTTTGGTTTTTAAGAATCTTGAATAGTATTTTGTATGAGCTTTTAAAAATAGCTTAGTTAGGAATTCAAGAAACACAATTACACAAGGATAATCTAGACTCTGCAATGACTGTAGTGGAAAAACGAATGGAATGAAAAAACAAAAGACAAAGAGACAAGGAGAACGCTGTATACATTATTTACAAACAGGAACACTTTCTACGCACAAACTCCAGGCACCTCATTACTTTGTAAACGGTATATTCTTCTCCAGTATGGGGCAGTTTGAGTTAATGATGTGATCCATTCATCCTGCCATGTTTTATTTATGTTTTTTTCCAACAGTGAAATGAATAGTCAAAAACAATGCCCTGCTTATTCTGTGAACAAGAAGAGGAAAGGGAAGTGTGCACGTGTGTGTGTGCATGTGAGTGCGTGTGTAAATGCTCTCCATGATTTTAGGAGTCAGGGTGATTTTAACCAATCCAATCACAGTTTGTTTTTAAGACCTTCTAATGACGGTTTAGAAACAAAGTGTAATGCTAAGGACAGCAAATGGCAAAACTCTGCTGAAGACCAATGCTGTTCCTCTCCTGCTTCAGTCTGATTACCTCTGGGGAATGCGCTGCTCCTTGGGATGAATCAGCCCTGCACAAAATAAGAGAGGTTGAAAAGTTTAGGACGTGGAAAATATGTGGAATTTGCTCTTGAATAATGATCTGTATTTTTCTTTTGCAATAAATATGACCAATGACCCAGATACGAGGATGGCAATTACTTAATGAATCAAGCTTCAGAAATGTAAAAACACTTCATAATAAAAATGAAAGGAATAATAGTAGGAAGCCAAGTTAAGTAAACAAGTATAACAGCTCCTTATATCTGTAGATGTACATTTACAAATTTCGAAGCTGCGACTGTAAAGGGTTCTAATGTATTCTAATGATACTGATGTTTTTGGTTTCCATTACTCATTGAATTGGTTCTTCCAGAATTGTGACCAGATAATGTTCCATGCTGACTTTCCTTACCCTTCTGGGAGTCAGGTAGCTGGGACAATGTGTCACTGGTGGAGGACTGTGATTTTGCAGCTCCATGGTCTGACAATCATTTACCTGTATGCAGGGCAATTTGCCCTAACAGTTTCGGCTCTTTCAAAGTAAATCATTTGCAAATCTGTTACAGCCCATGTAGAAATCTCTTTTGCTCAGTTATGTCTTTAAAATCTGCTATCCATGTGAAGCCGTCCTTGACTGCTCACCATTCCCTAATTTGTGAAGTGGGATATGTTTACAAACTTTAGAGAAGAGGAGAAGAAATTTCCTTTATAAAAGGGTGTGGGAGGAAGAGGAGGCAATGCTGAGTGTGCACAAATTCTGGCCAGTGTAGAGTTATATCTTTACGGAGCCACCAACATAAATATTTTTGCCTTTTAAAAGAAGAGTTGGTCCCTATTTACCTTAAGGTATACGGTGCCACCAAGTTGGCGACTTTAGGAAAGTCACAGCCTTTTTTATAAAACAAGGGATTGAATTAGATGACATTCAAGAGGGCTTCTAGCCCTAAGACACTGCGAGAGCAAACAAACATTTTCAAGGTCAAGAAAATCTTTTAAAAAGTGGAGAACATTTAGATGTGTAAAAAAAAAAAAAACCAAAAAACTTCAGCCACATTCTTCCTTCCTCCCTGTTTTCTCAGTTAATTGTAGTAGGTAGGAGATTAACCTGAATTATTTGATGACTGAATCTACAGTTGTCGCTTTCCTCCTCGCCAACATTTCTCAAATATTAGCACGCGTAAGAATCACCTGAGAAGCTGTTAAAAAGGCAGTTGCAATGGTCATGTCTCCAGAGAGTGGTGCAGTAGGTTGAGGATAGGGCCCAGGAATCTGCATTTTAAAGACATTCCAGGAGATTCTGATACAGGAATCACTAAACGTTACAGTATTCTCAAGGGAGAGGGAAAATGTTTCTAGGGGTTGTTAGAGGGTTATCCAGCCAGTGGGGAGGGAGGGGAGTCTTAATAGCCCATCTCTGCTTAGGGAAGCTCTGGGACTGATGTTGCAGGTGGGAAGTGTACAGTATTCCTCATGTGGGTTGAGGTTGAATCACTCTCCAAAGCTGCTGATGTGTTTCAACTAAAAGCAACAAATAAATAGACCTACTGAAAAGATTATTTGAGAAGAAAACAGTTCTAGTATCCAAGCAGTTGGTAGATAAAGGAATGAATTGAAGGAGCTGGAAGATAAGGAAGAATTCTTACCAAATTTCTACACTGTGCCAGATGCTTTATACGCATTGTCTCCTTTAATCCTTACAACAGTCTATGAGCAAGGAATTAGTCCGATTTTGCAAATAAAGAACCCGAGCCTGATGGACCCAGTAATTCTCAACCTTACTGCCCATTAGAATCACCTGGGATGTGGGGGAGGCGGGGAAGCATTGAAAAATTACTTATGCCTGGTGGGTACTCCCAGAGATTCAGATATCATTGGCTGGGCATTGATACATTTATAAGAGCCCTGGAAATGCTAATGTGCAGCTAGCGGTCAGCGCCACTGTTATTAGCCGAAGTAGGTAAGATTAAAATAATTCCCAAATGAGCATTTACAATGCACCTCCTTCGACCTATTCTGGGAACAATTCTCCGTTCCAGCCTGAAATCTCCCAGGTAAGATTGTTGCATGAAGATCTGACTGTTAAAAATCTGTTTAGGTCATAGAAACAAAATCTAAGAGAGAAATTTTGCATAATACCACTTACATTATTTAGTTATTACTGTGATCCTGAGGGATTGGTGTTATTGTTATGATCCTCCTTATAGATGAAGAAACTGGGGTCTCGGTTGTTTGTGACTTTCTTAGACTCACACGACAAGTTAGAATTAAACTCAGGATACCAGAGTCTTTGGAGTATACCCCTTTTCTTACCTCCGAAGTTATCTTGACTGATCTTCATCTTCCAAGCAACCTTAGTTTTACTATCTCAGGTGTTGAGAATTATCTATTTTCAAAGACTTTCTGGAAAAATACCCAAAATCTTCCATATTTTCATTGAGCCCATTGCAAGGTCATTTCACCTGCTGAAAGTCTCAGCTTTCATGGTTATCAAATAGAAGCAATGACATCAACCTTATTTAGAGATGCTATGGTGATAAATAAATATATATCAAATACTTTTGGAAAAAAGATTCAGTTTTACAAAAGGAAGAAAAACAAGCCTTTCCCTCCATATAGAACACTAATATTAATATTACAGTAATACCTTAATATAATATTAAAATAAGTAATAATTAACTTACAAATTTTTCAACACATTATTTTTAAATTGGCTGAAATAACATCAGTATTCATTTATGTGGCATTATACAATTTTTTTCATAAGTTTTACTGTCTTCTTAGTGCATTTAATCCTATTGTACTTGTGTCAGTTTAGGGAAAGGGTGAGTAAAGTTTTCAGGTGAGATGAGGGCATTCTAAATAGAGGGGACAATATTTTCAAGGAATGAAGCTAGTACAGTGTGACTAGAATGTCACAGTGTATATGGTTGAGAGATGGAAGCTGAAGCTAGAAAGGTAAGCAGGGGAAGCTCATAAAGGATGTCATATGCCAAAGAAAGAATTTTGAACTTTTTTTTCTAGATCTGCACTGTCCAATACAGTAGCCAGAAGCCACATGTGGATATTGAGCACTGGAAATGTGGTTAGTCCAAATTAAAATGTGCTGTAAGCGTAAAACACAGTCTGGGAAAAAAAATGTAACATATCTAATAATTTTTATATTGATTATATGTTGAAAAATAATATTTTGGATTAAACAAAACATCACTAAAATTAATTTCACCTGTTTCTTTTTGCTTTTTCAAAAGTGTGACTACTAGAAAATCTAAAATCACATATGTGGCTTGCATTATATTTCTGTTGGCCAGGGCTGCTCCAGATCAGTATCAGCAAACTACAGCCTGTAGGCTGGTGCCCAGTTTTGTAAAGTCAATGGGCTAAGAAAGGTTTGTACATTTTCAAAAAATTGCTTTAGAAGAAAGAGGAGGAGGAGGCAGAGGAAAAGGGACAAAAACCACATGTGGCTTAAAAGCCTCAGATATTTACTATTTGGTTCTTTACAAAAACAGTTTGCTGGCCTCTGCTCTAGATTTTTGCCGCTCTCTGTTCCATGAAACAGGAGCACTGGCATCACCCAGGAGCTTGTTAGAAATGCAGAAGCTCATGCTCTGCCCCAGACTTACTGAATCAGAATCTGCATTTCAACAAGATCCCCCGGTGATTCATATGCATGTTCAAATGTAAGAGGCACAAGGGGAAGATGATAGGAAATCATTGGAAGATATTAGAGGAGGAGATTGACTGGTTTATTCACCTACATAATAACTGTTTCTTTTACACTTAGAATAAGTCAAATTATTCAAGTACTTTGCAATATTTTTGTTAAGAAGATGGGTAAATGTTTGGTTTTTAAAATATTAATCTTGAAAACCATCGTCTGAATTGACACTGCATCTGAGATGAATTCAACTCTATATTAAAGATATCAAAGTCATGGGTTTTGATCTGATTCACTGGTTTTCAAAAAATTTTTTGGACTATGAACCCCAGTAAGAAATATTTTTTACTTTGGTATCTAGAACACATAGATATATTTAACTGAAATCAAAGCTTCATGAAACAGTATGGTATTTACCTTTAGTAGAGACGTGCTGCCATATTTTCTATTCTATTCTATTCTATTCTATTCTATTCTATTCTATTCTATTCATTCCAATCTACTCCATTCCATTACTTCAGTGCTATTTCTAGCCATGATGGAGTACCTGGTTCTGAACTAGCCTTCCCATTATAAACAACTATAAAATTGAGTGAAACATATGACAGCTGTTTGTAGGCAGTCAACTCTCAGGGAAGAAAATTTATGAGATGTACTTCACAATCACCCATTCTGCTTGGGGATAATTTTCTTACCGTGTAGCAGAGAGTTGGAGTATAAGCTGAGTATGATGATTCCATTGGATCAGCTGGGGAGAAGGGGATCAGAGCTTGGAATAGCTAAAATGGTTGGAATCTGAGTCGGGGCAACAGAAAGAGAGACAAAGGGGGCCTCAGGAGTCCATGTTGGGGTCACCCATGAGTTTATGGCTGAGGGCTGGGCTAGTCATCATGTGAAGGGTGAGACCACCTGAAACTTATCAGAGAGCAGCCACTAGAGGGTTGAGAGCAGAATAGACTAGTTAGGCATACCGAGGGAAAGGTGTACAGAAAGATACTGAAGTTTCCGCCCTGCCAGGAGGAGAGATCACACTATGACCCCTGGAACCTAGAAAAGACTACCTACAATAAGATCAACTCTAGACTCACCCTAACAATCCCCCAAATCTCCAGGGGAGACAAATTTGCAGGACACTTGTCTCATTAACTTTAGTCACCAATTGCATCCCAGTTCTATCTGGTCAATTTAATAAGCACAACCTTGACAGCAGAGTAGTGCTGGAATTAACTAAATCAACTATTATATCTGAGGTTGAAAGAACATCAAAGTCTACGTTCTATTCCTACTGCAGCATTGTCCTATGTAGAAAGATTCTATTTTAGTTGACCCCCAAATCATTAATTCATTACTTTGTTCATTAAATAATTTCTGAGGAGCTGGTATGTGTCTTATATTGAGCTGGCACTAGGGATACAAAGATTTAAAAGGATAATTTCAACTCTCATGATGCATAGCTGGTGGGAGAGATAATATTCACCTATGAAGCTATTCCAGTTGATAAGTACTTTGACATTTTGCAATTTCCTTGTATTTGCAAAAAATATTTTCAGAGTCATATTCTTTTCTTAGTGTTATAGGTAGAATAAATGTGGTTTTCCCCTCTCGTAATTTTAACAGTTCTATGGAAACAATAATTTATTAAATAGCAGAAAATCTGTTCTATTACTCAAAATTTATTGATTTATTATTTTGGTAATATCCTAAGATAATTATGCAAGTTAGTTTCCAAAATATCCTTGTTAAATTTTTATTCAGCATTTGTATATATTAATTTACTTTTGAGATTCAACTTGAGTCTAATTCTAACATTTTATTGGAACACAGAAATTAAGACAGTTTATATTATTGTTTTTTGATGTTGGAGATCTTTTATTAAGTTTTTTCATAGTGATTCAGTGTAAGAAGGATTTACCTTGTATTCTATACAAGGGTGATAATTTCGTTAGGTATGACAGTGACTCAAAATAAAACAGCCTCATTGTTGTGTTTTTCCTGTGACATATACCTGCAGACTATATAGTAGGAAAGCCTAAGTTTATTGTTATTAATTATGAAAGCTCTGCTGTATACAGAGTATATTGGGAATTGTGGTCTGTGTACAAATAACAGATACAAGCTCTGTTCTCTCTGATCTCTCATTTTAAGGTGTATACAAAATAGATAAACATTTAAGCTATGAGAAGTATTGGGAAAAAACTTTAGCAATAGCATCACTTTCATTCACTTTATATTTTTCACACAGACTTACTTTAATCTTACAACCAATTGTCTTACAATGATTTGTCTTAATATGCCTGAATTGTGTAAAAGTCTAGAAGCCAACTTTTGTAAG
This sequence comes from Equus quagga, assembly GCF_021613505.1. NCBI lineage: Eukaryota > Metazoa > Chordata > Mammalia > Perissodactyla > Equidae > Equus > Equus quagga. The sequence goes on along the minus strand of NC_060272.1, from coordinate 35,689,861 downwards.
GAAGCAGAGTATAAAACTAAAAAAATATATATGGTCTGCTGAAAGATAACCTCAAATAAAGTCCTCTTCTTTGGCTTCTTGAATTCTTTCATATTATTAATTTTTTTTCTCTCCACCATGTTCTTAATTTTGGTTGGAAGAATAACTTAGAATAAAATGCTACGAAGAAAGATCATCATTGTTTTTAAAATTCAGCGTGATTGGTCTCTACCTACTTCTGTCTTGGTGTACAGTGGGACTGCTTGCCACAAATGGTCGTGGTTATGGAAATAACGTGCTGTCCTCAGGTCCCACCACTTTGGTACGAAAAACTCAAATGGAATATAAATCACCTAAATGATGAATCCCAATCCTTTTTACAACATTCACGCTTATGAAAAGGCTGTGGATTTGTACCAAGTAAGAGAGAAGATGATTTTACTTTGTTGGAATAATTCAAACATCTGCTTCTTACTTTGAATAGATTCTGATTTATGTGCCTGTACAAACTTGATATCTATAAAACCGACTAGCAATGTAATATTTTGAAATTTTATTCTCTTTGCTTTAGGGAGCTCCAGAGCCTAGGAAGTGACTAATGATATTGCACGAGATAGATTAACTTAATTCTTTCATCATCAATTTTGTTTGTGACTACATGGTAACAACCATAAAAATAGAGACTAAGCATTCATTGCTTGGAGCAGTCCTACTTGCTTGTTGTACGGCAGTAAGATGAAGCTATGTTCCATAATTTAAAGAATGCCTATTTCCTCCATGATCATCATGATGATTCAGCAATCTAACCTTATGCAACGAAAGCAAAAAGAAAAGTAGACTATTCAGATTCTGGCTTAGTATGGTGTGGGTGGAGGGACTCCAAGCAAATTGAAGCTTTAAACCCAATAGAGCACCTAACAAGGAGCTAAAAAATGGAAGAATATATTTTGGCACAGTCAGTACTGTTTTATCTTGACATTTTAAATCTTAAAAAAGAAATTCTTCACTCTTTCTTTCCTGATATCCCTCATACTCTTTCCCCTAGGCAAAGGATATTGTTTAGTTTTTCCCCATGTTGATGACTCCAATACTCTGTGTGGAAGATTTGCAGAATTTCATTCCCACTTTAGATTTATTTCTCCTATTTGTTTTTCAAATCTAATGTTTTGTAATATCCAAAAGAAACAGTGTTTGCAAGTCATTGTTCTTTTTTCATCAAAAAAACGCTGTTTCTCCGAACTGTTTCTGTATCCACTGTTTCTCCCATTTATCACTCTTTCCTCCTTCTTTGCTTTCTCATTCTGAGGAACCTCATATGAACTTTCTTGAGTTAGGGTATAATTTAAGTCTGATTTTGTAAGCCGATTACTGTAGGACCAGAAGACAGAAGAACCTCAAACGAGCACACTTAATACAGGAAGTGAGGTTAATGATTCAGTAGGCGAAACACTTACTTCTGACTCACTGTACCACTGAATAAAATGCCATATTCACAAGGCAGATTTAGTAAATGTTTGTTGACAGATTACTATACCACTGATCAATCCTGAGTATAAGGAAAATGTCATGTAGAAATCATCTATTTCACTTCCAAAGATTAGGAAATAGAAGGGCCAAGTAATCGAATGACGTGTCCGATATAGTATGTGAAGGAGTTTGTGGTAGAAACACTTCTATCACTGGCTCCATATTATGTCCCTGCCTGTTTTCCCTTAGCCTCTATCTTGCTCATCTTTTAAAAATATACATTGTCACTATACGTACTTATCTTTGAAAGACTTCTTAGATGGTTTTGGAACAAAGTAGTAAAAAAGAACAAGTACCAATCAGGTATCAAGACTTTAGATTCAGAAATGTGACTTTGTGCCTTTGCCATCTGACCAAATCGAATATAACACAAATTGGAGGCCAAGTTTCATGTAGTTGATCAGAAACTAGTGGTAGCTGGTAAGAACCGGTTCACTGTGTTTAGGGCACAGAACCGAATCTGCTATAGTGCAGTGCTTTTCAATTATGCCGACAGCCTCGGAGAAGTAGTCCATTCTTGAAAACATACTCTCTGAATTACTTTGCATGGTTTCGCAGTGGACCCTAAATTTTCCGGAGGTCCAGAATGTCATAAGAATGTACATGTATACACACCCACAATATTTTACATATAATTTCAGCAAGTTTATAAACCGCTGAGTCTATCTGAGGGCCTTCCATGCACCATAACCTACAGAATAAGAATCTCCAGTTTAGAGAACCAGTCTGTATATCTACTTTTGTGTATTCGATTGCCAACTTTTGAGGGGGAGGGAGGAACCAAGTTGTCTAATCTGTAAATCTGTTTCATGAGATCTTAGTGGTAAAATTATTTCTTTTGAAAGTAGAGAGTAAATTTTAAAATATTTGTGACTGCTGGTGTACAGTTTTAATTTTCCTGTGAGAATGTAGAGATTTTGTGTCATATTGGATATGATTCCTAAAGTTAGACTCCTACTATGAAAGAGGCATCATGATAATTGGAATTCTTTCCAATTCCAGAAATAAGAATTAGAGTAGTCTTTAAGGGGAGGAATGACCTGTATCAGGAGCCAGCAAACGGAGGCAGGAGGGCCAAGTGGGTCCTGCGGCCCGTTTTTATAAATGAAAAATTGGAGCAGAGCTGTGCTCATTCGTTATTGCCTACAGCTGCTCTTGTGCTCCAGGAGCAGAGCTGAATAGTTGCAACAGAGACTGTAAAGGCGGCAAAGCCTAAAATATTTATTATCTGGCCCTTTACAGAAAAAGTTTACCCACTCTTGTCCTCTATCATTCTAACCGACAATTTCTCAACCTCAGCACTACTGACATTTTGGGCTGAATACTCTTTCTTGTAGGGGCCTGTCTTGTGCGTTGTAGGATGTTTAGCATCATCGCTGTCCTCCTCTACCCGCTAGATGCCAGGAGCCCGCTCCCTGCTCCCACAGCGGTGACAATCAAAAAGGCCCCCAGATGTTCCCAAATGTCCTGCTTGAGAACCAGTATTCCAACCAGATAGATTCCATCTTCTTGGCCAGAGGGAAGAGTCATCTACGCCCGCTCCCAGACTTAAGGATCTCTTCCATTAGGAAGCTTTCCACTAGAGCATTCTTTGTTTCAAAGGAGAGAATCTCTTCTGCTGCTGTTTCATCACTTCATCTCTCTTTCTTCAGTATTTAGAAGAGGCAGAATACTACTATCTCCATCTCTTTACTAAAAATACCTTTGAAAACCTTGTACTTGTTAAGCAGTCGCCCCTTCCCTCATTGTTTTTATTAAGTGCTACCATCACTTCAAGCCCAAATAAATGGAATTTTCTACTATAGAAAAAGTAGCAGTTGGGTAAATACAAGATGTTATCACTATTACTAATGTCATTATTAGTTTCTCCTCTGACGTAGCTTGAGGCCAGTGCAGAACTATCTCCATGAAGAGATTTAGTGGGTGAGAAAGGCTTTTAGCAAGTATCCTGGTCAGGACATCACTGTCTTAGAATGTGAACCTGCTTCCCTTCCTAAACTCTTCAATTAGCTGATTCAATTTCTCTTTAAGTATTGTCCTAACAATATAATTATATTACAAATATTCTTCTTTTCATATCTTCATTTTTTTAATGGTAAAGCCTTATATATCTGTGAAATCCTGAATATTTCTTCCATCTTCTTTTAAAATGAAAGAGTGGCTTAAAAGAGAAACTAACTTTCTTTAAAAAATTGTCTCAAAAACGAACATCTAAAAATAAGTGTTTTCATTTATTTTTAGGTAGGTAAACAGGATTATAATTTTAGTCATCTACACAACATTGTTGAACCCGATGGTAATGTGTACTTTCTGATCTAAGTAGATATTATCTTTTAATATTTATCTTGAGCAGATATGGGTGAATTGGTTTTGTGAAAAAATCTTGTAAAAACAAGGCAAGAAATATTTATTTCCTCCACAGAGTCTAATCTAAGGTAGATGACATTTACACAGAAAAAAATGAAGCTATTTTATCACTTCAGAATGAACCCCCATGATATATTACTGCAAATATATATTTTAAAAATACACACACAGGTTATTGAGAAAATGTAATTTAGTGGTCAGGACTAAATTATTTAGAAGAGTGAGAAGTGAGTTAAAAATAAATTCATTAACTCCCATACTACAACCATCCACAGTTATCCTTTCTGACTTTTGCCTGATGAGGTAAATAAATATGACTTAATGTTCTGGAGGTTTGTTCCATATATGTGACGTCTGTGACATTGCCATGGATCCGAGCAAAATATTGTTTCTTTGGCACAGCCCATGTTGTCATCATCATTATGCAACCCTAATTTTTATATAGTTTAAAGAGAACCATCAGAGTTTAGTCAAGTTACCGTAAAATAATGAAACAGATCGGTTACCTTGGATTAAATTTTTTTGTCAGGGGAGATACATATGTTCCTTTCTTGTTTGGATATAAGAAATAATTTTTAAAGTGTCAGGAAAACAAACATTAACATAACTTTTTCTCCAACACTGATGCCAAAGTGATCAAAATTCCTTACGACATGCAGGTGGGAAATATGTAATGTTTTCTTTATTTTGTCTTCAGTGTTACAAGGTGGTCTTTTTTTCTCTTTTATTCAACAATCAAATTTCCAGAGCCGGAAACTATTATACTTTCATACTTGGGTTGATAGTCACTCTGACCTTTTTACACAAAGACTGAAAAAAAAAATCAATCCAAACCCACAAACCAGTGTTTTTATTTTGAAGGAAAACAAACTTTTTTTCCATGAAAGGGACAAAAAAAAGAAAAGAAAGAAACTATAGCAAACAAATGTTTTATGATTCACAACTGCATGCTATTCACAGTTGTGGTGGTGATTATCCAATTATATGCGGTTCCTCCTGTACCATCTTGTCTGTGTATTTTATGGGTGTCACTTTGTTTATTTTTGCTTTGATTATTTTAGAATTAGTACAACATATAGTATGTCTGAGTGCATCAGTTAATTTCAGGCCCAATCTTGTAAATCTCCACACCCATTTTGCATAAAAGCTTCCACAGATCTGATGAAATCGTGTGTTGATGACTTGCATGAATACAGTTGCCTGAAGAAAGTTCTAACATTCTTCTTTCCCTATTTTCTCCCAGTTGCTTCATTTATATTTACTTACTCATGTCATCAAAAAATATTTGGATCCTCATAATGTGCCTGAGGTGGTGCTTTCAAATGATCTCATTTCCTTCTTAGGTCGACTCCGTGGTGTCAGTGTATTCATTCCCATTTTACAGATTGGGAAACCAAGGCTCTAGGGATGTGGATTTATCCAAGATTACAAAGCTAGTAAGCATAGCTCTATGATCTGATAATCTTCTGCAAACTATATTTGTATATCAGCTTGGGTGGTTGTATTTGTACAGTCCTGTAATGAAAATCAAATAATTTAATAATTGAATTATAGTGTTCTCTAATTAAATCCCTGTGGGGTAAAGCCATAAGGTGAAATGATTTGTTCTGTGTCAGTGTAAAAGCATAAATGTCTTAATTCTTAGGCTATCTATTCAAGACAATGCAACAATTGCCTGGAAAATGCAACATTTGAGCAATCAAAAAAAATTTTTTTTCTATGTGACATTATTGTGGCTTTGGTTGATCTTCTGGGGAGATGTTCTGGTCTTCCAGAGACCATGGCCTTAGGCTAGCCTGTCTCTAGCCTTGAGGTTCGCCAGCTTCCTTCCCTCGTCCTTTCTCTGTGAAGCAGTTAGAGATTAGCTATGTATGTGGCATCTTACTTAATTTAGATAAACTACATTGCATTTCTTTAAATATTTAAAAGCCATTTAATTATTTTTATTGTAATAAAATATACATAAAATAAAATTTAGCATTTTAACCGTTTTTAAGTGTGCAATTCAGTAGCAGTAAGTATACTCACAATGTTGTGCGACCCTCAGCACTATCCAGTTTCAGAACTTTTTTTATTGTCTCAAACAGAAACTCTGTACTCATTAAACAACCACTCCCCATTCCCCTCTCCCCTGCCATCTGGTAACCTCTATTCTATTTTCTGTCTCTGTGAATTTGACTACTCCAGGTACCTCAAGTAAGTGCAATCATGCAATGTTTTGTCCTTTTGTGTCTGGCTTGTTTCACTCACCATAATGTTTTCAAGATTCACTCATGTTGTAGCATGTATCAGAATTCCATTCCTTTTTAAGGCTGAATCATATTTTGTTGTATGTAGATAACACATTTTGTTTACTCATTCACCTACTGATGGACATTTGGGTTGTTTCCACCTTTGGGCTGTAGTTCATTCATAACGCTGCTATGAACACTGGCGTATACATATCTGCTTGAGTCCTTGCTTTCAATTCTTTTGGGTATATACCCGGAAGTGAAATTGCTGGATCATATAATATCTCTATCTTTAACCTTTTGAGGAACCACCAAATTGTTTTCCACAGCAGCTGCATGATTTTATATTCCTGCGGACAGTGGACAAGCGTTCTAATTTTTCCACATCCTTACCAACACTTCTTATTTTCTGTTTTTGCTTTTAAAAATAATAGCTATCCTAAAGGGTGTGTCTTTAAATTTTTAATAAAACGTTTTCCATGAATTATAATTAGAATATTCCCATAGATTTCTAAGCCCATTTATTTTAAATAATTCACTCTCCCAAATTGCATTTCTTGTTTCTGAGTACAGTAGTCTCCCCTCATCTGTGGGGCATATGTTCCAAGACCCCTAGTGGATGCCTGAAAGTGTAGATAGTACTGAACCCTATATATACTATGTTTTTTCCTATGCATATACACCAACGATAAAGTTTGATTTATAAGTTAGTAAGAGATTAACTACAACTCCTCTTTGTCATATCAGAATTGCCAGCATCACTACTCTTGCACTTTGGGGTCATTATTAAGCAAAGTAAGGGTTACTTGAACACAAGCATTGTGATACAGTTACAGTGGATCTGATAACTCAGATGGTTACTAAGTGGCTGATGAGCAGGTAGTGTGTATAGCATGGCCAGCCTGGATAAAGGGATGATTTACGTCCTGGGAGGGATGGAGCAGGGGAGGGATTTCATCATGCTACTCAGAACGGTGCGCAATTTAAAACTTATGAATTGCTTATGTCTGGAATTTTTCATTTAACATTTTCGGACCACAGTTGACCATGGGTGACTGAAACCTTGCAAGTTGAAACCATGGATATGGCAGGACAGCTGCATATGATAAGGGTTTATTGTTAGGAGAATTTTCTGGGGGGGTACATGTTTTGAAGCACCAAGCCTATCCCATAGGACTCCTTCTAATCAAATACAACCCTGAGTCCCCTGAAATTAATTTGTATAGTTTATGACAATCTAATCATTGGCTGTTAGGCATAAACTATGTACCCTGTTAGAACACATTCTGGGGAACAAAAATAGCTGTCGCTTTTGCAGTGTAAAATTCTGGATTGAATCAAAGACTCTAGAACTTGATTTTTTCAGGTGAATCAAATCTTCCTGTCCTTCTGCTTAAAATACAAACCAGATGGGCCAGCCCATGATGTAGTGGTTAAGTTCTGCACACTCCACTTAGGTGGACTGGGTTCACAGGTTCCGATCCTGGGCGTGGACCTACACCACTTGTCAGCATGCTGCGGAGGCAACCTGCATACAAAATACAGGAAGATTGGTACAGATGTTAGCTCAGGGCAAATCTTCCTCAGCAAAAACAAGCAAACAAACAAGCAAAAAACCAGATATGGAAGATCATAAAAACAATTAGCCGCAGCCTTTATAATTACACACAAACGCAATGCAAGGAATGTCATTCATCCTCACCCAGGGGCAGGTGTGAAATCAGATAAACGCTGGAGGAATTGCTACTGGGCCTCCCCTGCCTCCTCTTTCTTCCATGTGAAAAGAAAACAAAACTTTTGGTAAAATGTCCAAAGAAAATGAAACTTAATGATGATTTGTTTCTCATTACACTTAGGTTTTAGGAACTGGTGCTAAGAAAAATGTTCTGGGACCTAACTACAATGATGTTGTTTTCATCGTACCCTAAGTTTTGAGAAAATGGAGTTTTTAGTGAAATATGTTGATGGCCTTTTATCTTATTCATCTAAACTGCATTGAAAAATGCTTCTCTAAAATCATCAAAAGTTGGAGTGAAAAGTTTTCGTTTGACTTATCTGCAGGAAGATATTAAAGCTAAGACTTGGAGTTTGTTTGAATTCTTAAGTGGATGGCCGGCCACATGTTAGATGTTGGGCCAAGGCTGTTTTATATTAGAGATTTTCTAATCTGTTTATGGCTCATAATGGTTTTGAAATATCTGAAATACTATTTTTCCCACCTTAGCAAGAAATCTGCAATAGGGACAGAACTTTAAATTGTAAGATATATATATTATTTGCTTTGTCCAATAATTGAAATTTCAGTATTGATTTGTCCGGGCATTGTGTATATACATCAAATCAGTCCTTACTAGGATTTTTACCATAATCTCAGCTAACAGCAAGCCTGGTGTGTGGCAGTAATATATGTGGGAGTGAGAACTTCTTAATTTAGGCCTAGAAGTTTAGAGAGGGAAAACAATATTTTCCAAGTTGTAATAATAGGCAGAGCGTATATTTGGGGAGCTTCTGGGATTGGCGAGTGATTCCTGGAAGACGGAGTAGAAGGGAGGGCATTAATAGGAGCTATTTGTGGGATCAGGATTGACGTTGATAACTTTGGCAAAATTTTTTCCTCATCAATTTTTTTCTGACCCATCTCCACCATACAAGTTTCCTCTAGTCTGATGTATGTGCTCCCGTCTTTGCTCCTCTGTCATACCTGTGTATTCTCCATCACAACACTCAGCCTACAATCCTCTAGATGAGGGTCTTGGTAGGGCAAAGAGAACCTCTTGGAGTAGTGATGTCTCTCCTCCAGGGCATTCTCCACACCACTTCTCAGTGGCTAAGGTGATTGATTTTGAGGTGGGTAGAGATGGTAAATACATCTAAGAATAGATCAGTCATTATGCACTTGAGATATCAGATTGTAGCTGGCCATAGGCATTTCAGCACAGACACTGGAGCCCAAGTACTTGCTGATTTCTATTGGTTGTTGTGGAATATTTAAAAAAAAAAAGTCCATCTCTAAAGTGATGAAAAAATGGACAGATAGAAATTTAGGGAGCTATGTGTGAGAATGAATATTTTTCAAATTGCAGGTTCGGGATTTACTTTGGTAATACAATCTATTGGTAGATGAAAGGCCTGATTCTTGAGAATCTTTGCAAACTTTCAGGCATTTTGAGTTTTTTCTCTCTATATATAACATATATTTATATTTATAGGTTACATTTACATTTGTATTTATATTTGTAATCAGTCTCCACTCCTCGCCCTCCTGATTTCTTACTCCCAATGGGTTCAGGACCGGACTGAATTCCCATGTTTAGTCTTTAGGAAGAGTGGTCTGCCATAGAACCACCTCCCCCACACCTCCCACACAAAGTCTGGGGGCCAGTCCTTCCCCTAGAGATGTGTGTGTGGTGGTGATCGGGTGTGGGGAAGAAGGGGCTCCAGCACTGAGATATTTTCTCTCTGTAGGAAGGAAGGAATGCTTCTTGAATAACTGTCGCCTCTAGAGCTCGTTAGCTTTATCATCTCCATTTTTTCATATGCATTTTGCTCTCACTAAAGTTTTATTTTGAATTTCTTTTCAGTTTTGTACTGTATCTGTCAAGATTATCAGATGAGATGCATTTTATTTCCCATATTTTTGTATCCGTGTTAATTTCCTAACTGACCCTGCGCAGTGGTGACCCAGGAGGCAGCCTCCGGAGAAGGATGCTGAATTGGGAACAGCAGGTGTCAAACAACAGCCTCCCCTTCAAATTATCACCCCTAAACTAGGTTATACTAAGGAGAATTTTACTTCTTCATAATAAAAAGTTTTTAGAGAAAGAATCTCATGAAAAATATTATGCTGTTTGAATGCATAGCACTTAAGGTATATCCATACGGCTCTTTTAATCAAATATGGTAAATGATACTATGCATATTTCATCTAGAATATTAGAGATGCAGCTACTCAGGTATGACCCATTACTGTGGTACCCACCATGTGACCATCTGCTAGGTCCAGACTGCTTTACAAGATGATCTGATGATAATAATGATAATGGAAGACATTTATTGAGTGCTCATCATATTATCCACTATGCTAAAAGACTTACATGTCTATGTCATTTGGTCCTTCAGTACTTTATACAGTAGGTACTAGGATTATCCTCATTTTCCGCATGGGGAAGCAGAGGCATGGTAAGTTTAAGGAGCTTGTCCACGGTCAAGCATCTAGTTAGAAACAGAGCTGAGCACTGAGCCCTGATTCCAGAGCATGTCTTTATTTGATACTGTATTTCAAGATGCACCTATGCTGTGGCCTCCATCCCTCTTTATCCCACCTGCCTCTATGCTGTGTTCACTTTGATCTATAAACTGAGCTAAATCTGATCATGTTTATGTCAGGAATTCTCCCACCCATGAAGCCCCCCATGGCTATAAGCCGCAGACTTTCATCTCAAAGGAAGAAAGTTAAATGCTTGCTAAGATGAATGTGTACAAACTTGTAAGATAAATTCATTAAGTGAAAAGCTCTGTTTAAACCCATTGTTTTTTTCCTTCAATTTTCAATATTTGAGGTTCATTAGAGTTTTTGCAAAAGACTTAATCATGTTTTTTTTTTTAAATGAATGAAGTGTTTTTAACCTAATAAAACGTTAACCAAGCAACTTCACAAAACTTTATTTGGAAGGAAATACAGTTTAAACAGTGACCTGGGGGCTGGCCCGGTGGCACAGTGGTTAAGTTCGCACGTTCCACTTCAGCAGTCCGGGGTTCACCGGTTCGGATCCTGGGTGCAGACACGGCACCGCTTAGCACACCATGCTGTGGCAGGTGTCCCACATATAAAGTAGAGGAAGATGGGCACGGATGTTAGCTCAGAGCCAGCCTTCCTCAGCAAAAAGAGGAGGATTGGCAGCAGATGTTAGCTCAGGGCTAATCTTCCTCAAAATAAATAGATAAATAAAAACGAATAAAAATAAATAAATAAATATAAATAAGTAAATAAAACTTAAAAAACAAAAACAAGGACCTGTTTTTCCAGCAAGGAGTAGATGTAAACCGAGCTATAATTTTAACTATTTCCACTGGAATAGAATCATATTAATTATAAATTCATTTTGGCTTAAGAGTATAGTTGTCAAACCAGAAAAAAATCAGAAAAAATAGACAGAAAAAAACTAAAACAAATCTCACTCATTCTCTTTCTATCTGTAAGTCTGTAAGCAGAATAGTGGCCATCATTGTAATGTCACCACCTCATCTCTCTGATGACTCTTAAGAGAAGGGCACATTTTCCTTTGGTTTTCTTGTTGGTGGTGATGAACTAGAGAGAGCTGTGTTTGCTCTTGAGAATAAAGTTATAACTGTGGGAAGGTGCACAGTGACCATTGCTGTGATCTGTAGAAATTCCACTCAAATTTTTTATTTGCAGGAAAATCTGATGCTCTGGTCCTTGGTTCTCTGATTATGCAAGTGATGAACATAAGCTATGTCATCTTCTCACAGGGCATTTGAAGGGAAAAGTAGTATCCAAACCCTGTGCTCCCCAGTCGCATTTAGGATCCCTTAGAATTAGAAACAACCATAATATTTTCTCATAAGCTATTTAAAAACTTCCTGCTTCATCTTTAATAATGTTCCATTCCTCATATTGCTTCTTTCCACCTCTCTTTTTCAAACTCAATCTCTGAGATTGTTAATTTTATTTGTTTTTTCAAAGAATCAATTTTGGATTTGTTGATCCTTTCTATTAACTTTTAAACTATTTTAAATTTATTATTTAATTTGTTATTTATTGTTATCATTAATTTTTTATTATTTCCTAAATTTTACCTTCTTTGGGTTTATTTTAGTGCTATTTTCATAATTTCTTGTGTTGGATATTTAGCTCTTCAATTTTTAACTCTTCTTTTCTGATATAAACGTTTAAGGTTATGGATTTTTCTCTAGTATTATTTTAGCTACATCTAATGAGTTTTCATATACATTGAGTTCTAAATCTTTTCTAATTTCCATCATAGTTTCTTTTTGAACCCACGCCATATTTAAAACCTGTTTTTAAATTCTTAAGTGTATGTTTGGGTTTTTTGTTTTATTAATTCTTTGAACTTCAATGAGATTTGTTTTATGTTCAACTTGCATAGTCAGTTTTTGGAAACATTCCATATGTGTTTGAAGATAATGTATCATCAACTTGATGTACATAAAGTTTTTTACAAGTCCATTAAATCAAACTTAATTCTGTTCTAATCAATACGTCTACAATAGTTTGTATTTTCGATGTATCAATTATTGAGAGTATGTTAAATCTCCCCAAGGCAGTGCAGGTCTGTCGATTTCTCCTCATCTGTTTTGAAGATGCAATTAAATGTTCACAAATTTAAAATTTTTGTTTCTGGTGAATTAAGCCTTCTACTATTTTTATCTCTAGTAATTCTTTCTCTGATATTATCAGCTTTCTTTTGGCTAATATTTGATATAACTGTATCCATTCCCTTATTGTCACATTATGTTCTTATATTTTAGATGTTTCTCGTGTAAAAAGCATGGAATGGAATTTTAAAGAACTGAGTCTATTAATCTTTGTTTTTAAATTGGATTTCAGTCTACTTACATTAATTGTGATGACTGATATGCTTAAATTAATCTCTACCATCTTATACCATACTTTCTGTTATTTCGATATTTCTTTCTGCTCATTTCTTGACTTCTTTGGATTGTTTGAGATTTTTTTTCTCATTCTCTCCTTTTACCATTTACCAATCTATTCTTACTGTTTTGGTGATTAGGCATTTCAACAAAATCTAGAGTTAATCAATATCTGTACCAACCTCAAAAAATGCAATGATCTTGGAAATGTTAACTCTAATCACCCCTATTCTGGGACCCCTCTCACGGTTTAGACACTTATTGCTATTTTATATAGTCAACATTCATTAAAATTTACTCACATATTTGGCAATACTTTTGTTTACTCTTTCTTCTTGTATCTCACACCTTCCTTTTGGATTGTGGTCTTTATTCTTGAAGAACATCCTGAAAATTTCTACTATAGTAGGTTTATTGGTGTTAAATTTTCTTTCTTTTTTTTTTTTCTGTGTCTGAAAATGTCTTGAATGCATCCCAGGAATTCTAGGTAAACAGTTATTCCCCTGTTTTCTGACCTACATCGTTGGGCTGATAAGTGAGCAGTTAATAGAATTGTTCTTTTGTAGGCAGTATGTCTTTGACTCTTTTTAAGATTTTTGCTTTTGCTCTTTTGTTCATTTTAAGATTTGCTCATTGTCCTTGGTAACTTGTAGTTTCTTTCTGGTGAGTCAAGGTATGGATTTCTTTCTATTTATCACAGATGAGATTTATTAGACTTCCTGAGACTGAGGGTTTGTGTTTCTTTTTAAATCAGTTCTGGAAAAATTTCTGCCATGATCTCTTTAAATATTGCCTTATCCTCATTTTGTCCCATTGTATATAGCTGTCTTTCTCTATTCTTCAAGACACTGAACCTACTTAAGTATTTTCTTCACAAAGTCCAGAAAACAAAGGTTATTGTATCATTTTACTACACAAAAATATTTTTTGATTTACTGTTGCTTATTCATTTATTCAATATTATTATTGAACACCAACTGAATGCTAATGTGCTAAACCCTCACTAGATGCTGAATATATATCATTGAACAAGAAAGCACAGTCTCTAGCCCCATGCAATTGAAAGTCTAGATTACTAAAAATGGAATAGCATTAAAATAATGAAATATTTGTTGTCAGGGATCTTATGGCATGGGATAGCTGTCATTTACTTAGCATTTACTAGGTACCACTCATCATGCTAATCAGTTAAATACAATATTATCTCATTTATCAGTACATGTTAAAACTCCAAATACCTTAATTAGATATACAAATTTTTGACATTCTAGACTCAGTCTTCTTTCCCAGAGTAATTATCTACCATTCTAATCTACATTTCTACTCAGCTGCCTTGAGCTAGACACTGCTCTCAGAATCAACACATGGTTCCATGATTCCAACTTCTAGACCTTGGAAAATCCTATTAATCCATAAATAACCCAATTCTACTTCCTTTGCCAAGTTTTATAAAATTTCCCGTGTTGCATGTCTTGCCTTATCTGCATCCCCAGAACAGTTTATTCAAGTTCATATAATAATAATTTCCAACATCTAGACTGGACCAGATTTACTCTCTTGCATGACACAACCAAAAAATGGACAAAAAATATGAAACAACAATTTTCAAGACACTAGACATTGGTCAACAAAGGATAGTGATTCCTGAGACAGGAGACAAATGAGATGAGCCCTCTGATTGTCCCACCTAACTGCCTTAAGAGCGTTTCCAGGCAGTTGAACAGGGTGGGAGAAACAGCATGGAGCCCATGGGCCTTCTAGAGTTGAGGATACATAGCTGAGAGTCAGGGACACCAAGGCAGCCAGAGCTCTCAGAACAGAAGAGTGACCAGGGAGGAGGGTGCTGCACAGACGGAGAATTCTGGAGACTTGCAAAGGATCTCCTTTGAGTATGCAATTGAGTACTGATCAGGAAATAACTCAAGGCTGGGGAAAGAACCAGCTGAAAGGATTAGAGGTAACAGTGAGTGGAGCTTATCCAGGGCTGAGAATAGTGCCTGTTCCCACTAGCCAGTCTGGGAAACCTCGTGATTCATGGAAGATTAGGTGCAATACACAGAGTGGCCATGCCAGCCCTGGAAGCTTCCATGGGGACTCTTACATGAGGAAACTAAACTTACAGCTTGGTTAAGCCATTTTTATTTTGTTTTTTGTTACAGCCTTTTAACTAATATCACAATTATATTTTGCCTTTTTGATTCTTCAATATGTATGGACTTTGTTTGGAGGAATTCAGAGTGAAGGAAAAATATTAAGTTCTTTTGGAAATGTAGATGTTTTCCTATATGTGTGACAGTATCAGGGTTGAAGATGCAGATAAAAAAAGAGATTTGTGGGGGAAAAGGCCTGTGTTTTTTTTATGGCATTTAAGACTGTCTATACGGGTATTTTGCCAAATGTATAATAGTATGTGGTGTAGGGGCAAAATTCTGTTGGTAATTCCTATATCTTTCCTTCTTAAACTGGTGAAAAGGCAGTGATGGGGGTACTGAGTTGTGGTCCTTGAGCCAACCCTGGCTCTGCCTTGGAGATGAAATATTTGTCCTGAGTAATCTTACCTAACAGCAGTGAGGTTTACATGTGTATTTACTTTTTATTAGGCATGTACCGATCTGACTTGTTTCAGTTTTATTGGCACTTAAAACTATGAGAAGATCACTGATTCATGACAGCAGAAATTCAGGTGATTCATTCAATTCATTAAACAAAATGATTATTTCAGCAATGATTTGCATTAGAAAATCAGCAACTAACTTATCTTCTCTTCTTTAAAGGTACCTGAATTCCTTGGTATCAACCACTGAAATATTTGTATTTATTGAAGTATAATCTACATAAAATAGAATATACACATCTTGCGTGTTTCAGTGCCATGAGTTTTGACAATTGTGTGACTCCACATAACCTCTGTCTGTGTTATGGAGAATGAGTCGGAAGGAAGCAAGATTGGAGACATGTCAGAGGCCACTGCTTGAATCAGGATGGCAGAGCTTGTTAGAAGAGACTTGAATTAAGAGATATTTCAGAAGTAAGCACATCAGGCTTTGGTGAATGGATATCAGTGGTGAGAGAGAAAAATAACTTAAAGATTTCTCCCAGATTTCTTGTTTAAGTAACTGGCCATATGGTAGTACTATTTCCTGAGATTGTGAGTACTCAGGAGAAGGCTGTATGTGAATGTGTGTGTGGGGGGGGGGGGGGGGGGGGAGAGAAGCATAGGTGGAAACATTTATTTCAATTTTTGAAATATAGATTTTTTCGGTACTTGCAGGATATTCAAATAGTGGTGTCCATAAGACAAATGTCTGGAGCTCAAGAGAGAAAGAACTCAACTAGAAATATAAATTTCCCCATTATCAGCAAATAAATGGTTTATTGAAAGGTGGAAGTGGGTGAAACTGATTACAAAGAGATATGTAGCTCTTGGAGATAATTAGTACATTGTTTCCTAAAGTGGGTTCCATGGTGGAGTGGTTCCATTAGATACTTTGAATAAAATTACTTTATGGTCAAATAAGTTTAGAAAATGCATCATATAGTATCCTTCTCTTGAAAATGTACAAGACACACTATTGGATTAAACACTAGGAAGTCCAGCAGTATCAAAATATATTTCACTTTTTATAATACTGTGTTTCCCAAACACCCCCAATTGTCATACAATGGGAGAAGGAAACCAAATCCTATCCATCTTCTGCCTTGTGGTTTCACCTTGTGGATGACCCACACTCAACCAACCTGGCCCTGGGTAATTGGAGTTCTGCTTCACTTTCTAAAAACGGTAGGATGCAACAAGTTGTTGTGCACAGAGTTACAATACAATGAAGTGTTTTTGCTTGTTTCTGTTTGCTAAATGCTTAACTTCATATTTAAAGCAAATTCTAGGTGTCATGCCCTACATATACACTCATTTTACTTCCTTAATTCAGTTTAAAATTTGGTGTTGGTGTTATTGCTTGAATCCTAAGATAAGTATAATTTTGTTATATTGTGGTATTATAGCAGAAGACACTAAATCTTTTAAACATGTTTTGAATATAGTTAATATCATTTTTTTCTTTCCTTCTTACCTAATATATTTATGGCTTTAAAAGGCTGTAGCCGCAGGGTGATTGCTAAATCTTTCCAATGGGACAATGAACCCAGACTGGGAAGATGCGCAGTGCCTGTTCAATTAAACAGGATTATATTATAATTTAACAAAGGAAAAGGCATCTAGGTATGGTATTTTAAAATAAAATTAACTGGAATACTCTAATCCACTCCATGGGTTCACTGAGCACCTCTGTGTTGCTGACCTTCAAGGTCATCAAGGTCTCTCAGCTAATCACTGGACCTATATTCCAAAATGCTGTATTGGACCACTCTACCTAGATGTCCGCAGGCACCTCCAGCCTGACTTATCCAAAATAGAACTTGTTATCTTATTCTCACTGAAAGGGGATAAAGGAAAGCTCCAATCATTTCTATCAAAGCTACTTTTCCTTTTGGTTTTCTATCTTGCTTCATGGCATTCATTGATTTATTCATTCAGCTAATCCTTATTGAGTGTATACTAAGAGTCAGTCATTGTTTTACATCCCAGAGTGGAGCAATAAAAGACGTAGACCAGGACCTGTTCTCTGAAGAGCTCATGTTCGGATAATGTCTTTCTCAGTTCAGAAATTCTGTCAATATCATGTCACCTTGATGCTTTTCTCTCTTTTTCAAATCCAGTGATCACTAATTCAGTTAGTCTGAAATGCTTTTACACCTCTGGACTCCACCCCACCCGCCTATGATAGATTATCTTGAGTCCATCATCTCTCTAACCTGGGTTGCTGTAATCCCCTTTATCTGGTTTCTCTGCCTTTAGTCTCTCCTCTCCATCCCCCTCCTGCCTCCACCCTTCTGCTAGAGGTATCTTCCTAAAATGCAGTTGTGATCAAGTACTTCTGCTTTAAAATCTTTAATGACCATCTTCAGGAGACAACTCAGCTTTGAATGGATTAGAACTCCTAATCTGATTTTAGGTACTTTCTTAATCTCATCTCTCATTTTCTACCCTCCTTACAGAACTTCTCCCAGACACAAGATGGGTTTGTTATTCTCTGTCTCTATGCTATGCCCCTATTCTCCATGTCCTTGCTTAGAATCCCTTTCATCACCTTCACTGCCTTCATTCTCATTAAGTACACTCATTAAATTCAGAGTCTACATATAGAAGGAATAACTTTTCCTGTGGTTATTATACCTCGATTACAGCACTAATCGTTTTATGAAAACTAAGTGGATATGTGTACCTCTAGCCCACTATAGATTGTGAGATTCTCGAGCAGGGGTTGGCAAAATTTTTCTGTGAAGGGCTTGGCAGGCCAAATGGTTGCTGTGTCATGTACTCCACTCAGCCATCTTAGTGTGAAAGCATCCATAGATAAACTGTAAAGGAATGAGTGAGGCTATATTCCCATAAAACTTTATTTATGGACAGAAATTGGAATTTCATATAATTTTCACATCACAAAATATTTTTCATCTTTTGATTTTTTCCCCAACCATTAAAAAAGTGTAAAAGCTATTCTTAGCTTGTAGACCATGCAAACAGACTTGGCCCAGGAGCCATAGTTTGCTGACCCTGTTCTAAATGGTAGGTCTATTTCACATTTATTTTCATACACTGCTAGCAACTAACAAAATACCTAACACTGAATGAATGTTAAAATGAATTATATGGAAACAAATGTTTTTCATTTCAAGTTATCTTCTGTTACAAACTGTATTGGTGTGATAGAGTAAAATTTTTTTAATTAATTGAAGATTAACTAGAAAACCACTTTTAAATTTCAAGCTTTGTTAAAAAAAGGTCTTTCTGAAGTATGTTATTCCAATTTTCTGCCCTAGTAAGTACAGTTTAGTGAATGCATTTAATGATTATCTTGTAGTACCCCAGGTCATGATTAAAGATAAGAATTCTCATTGTGAGGCCAAGTAAATGTAGCTATAGAAGGTATAGCTAACTGAACCCTGAATGAATATAGACTGGGATTTACTCTAGAAATTGCCTTTTTGATGCAAAGGTCAAATCTCTGATATACATTTGTTTTCTAGTGATTTCTTTTCTCTGTAAACTGGGGCATAGGAACCAAATTAATTACTAAAATGTTCTAGTTAGTTGGGTTCCTATCCTACTGCTCCCTGTATAGGGAACCCTGAACATTGGTGGTATTGATTTCTTCTGTCTTTCTTCTTAGCCCCTCACAAAATACAGTTAAAAATGTAACTTTGGCCAAGGAGAAAACATTGAAAATAAGCAAGTTTGTGACATTGACCTAAGGAAAAAAATCACAGGTAACTATAGCTTGAATACCTAGTTTTAATGATCCAGTTGAAGTCTTCCTTTAAATGAGAGCGTCAAAATGGAGACTCAGAATAGTGTAATACTAGAACAGTCTAGGAGTCTTTCCAGGTGGCAAAAGCACAGAGTTTGTGGTTTTCTCCACCCAAAGTTCACTTGAACAGTTCCCTCTCTTCTGCTCACAGTAGATTCTCTACCTTATATTTCAGCATGGTGCAATGGAAAAAACACTCATGTGAATTAGAAGGACTGAATCCCTATCTTTGTTCTATAAATTCTTTTTTTCTTTTTTTTTAGGAAGATTAGCCCTGAGCTAACATCTGCCGTCAATTCTCCTCTTTTTGCTAAGGAAGACTGGCCCTGAGCTAACATCCATGCCCATCCTCCTCTACTTTATATTTGGGATGCCTACCACAGCATGGCTTGCCAAGCGGTGCCATGTCCGCACCCAGGATCTGAACCGGTGAACCCCAGGCCGCCGGAGCAGAACGTGCGCACTCAACTGCTGAGCCACCAGGCCGACCCCTACAAATTCTTAAATATATGCTCACATTAATACTTACTCCATGAAATTGTAATGAGATTTCATACTATTACATTGGATAGTGCTTCATAGATGGAGTGCTCAGTAGGCATGTGCTCCCTCTATCTGCCCTTTTAACCATCTAATATAGAACAATCAATATAATACTGAGTTATATTTCTCATCACTTTTTTGCCTATTAAGAAAGAACCTCAAGAAACAGTCTTGTTCAGCCATTGCATTCTACTAGAAGAGGCATCATCTCTATTGTTACAAGTACAATCACTGAGGTAAAAAAGGATTAGTTAACTTGTCCGGGGTCAATCATGTCTTTCTATTCTAGATGTCAGTAGTTAGTGCCATTCTTGAGAGCGTTGTCATTGAGAGAGATTGATTTGGTCTGTGAATCCTGAGACGATAAATGCAGTGAGAGAAAGTTCTGAACAAGGGCCAGCATGAGCTCTTTTGTAGCCCTTCCCCACTCAAGACACAGAGTGTGAACATAGACGCCAAGATGGTCACCCAGGTAGTATGCTTCAAGAGGCATCAGGGAGCACCCACTGGCAAAAATCTATGTTTTATCCTGTCATTGTGTTTGGAATTTCATAAGAATTCAACCTTTAGCGTTAAACAGGCTCTTAAATATTTTTTCTTCTTTTCTTTACTCGTTCAAGAATCATTTATTGAGCATTAATGGTGTACTAATGCAGTACTAATAACTAGAATAAAAGAAAACAAAACTGTCTCAGCTATTAAGATGTTCATAGTTTACTGAAGGAGAGAGAGAAAAATGATAGCCAATATTTTCCACGTGCCAGACACTGTGCAAAAGACTTTACAGGTATTGTCTCACTAATTCTCATAGCAAACATAATTTAGAAGCTTTTTTAAACTCTATTTTCCATATGAAAACTCAATCCCAAAGGAGTGGACCATGTTTTAAAGAAACTGGCCTAGATTAAAGCCATGGGAGTAAAGATGGAGAGGAGAGTATAAAGAATCAATCCAGAAGGTTTCCTGATACTTTCCTAGTTGCTATTTCTTAATATCTTTTGCAAGTTTCTCCTTTCCATTTTTTCTTTTTCCTCTTTGTGTTTTCCTTTTAATGTCCCAGGGCTTGGTCCATATTCTTCAATTTTCCATCTTTACTTTCTCCCTTGGTGAACTAATTTAATCTTACAAGCTATAAAAACCATCCAGAGGCTCACAATTCCTAAATTTATTTTTCTAGCCTAAACTCTTTCTCAAACTCCAAACTTATTTGTCCAACTTCCTACTCGAAAGCTCCACCTAGATATCTAGCAGACACCTCAAACCTCACATGTTCAAAGCTGGGCACTCGTCTTCCCCTAAACCCGCTCCATCTATCCCAGTTGATGACTCTATCCTTCTCGTTGTTCAGAGCAACAATCCTGGAGTTGTTCTTGACTCCTCTTATTCTCTTATTTCCCATATTTCAATCTGTCAAGAAATCTCATTGAAGGTTCACACCACCAGTTAGTAAGACGCACTGATGTCATGTATATTCTGATGTGCTACATGGAGAAGGACACACGTCATTTCTGTGATATTCTTGCCAAAAGTGCAATCCAATCATGAGAAAATATCAGACAAACCTAAACTGTGGGACATTCTACAAAACAACTGACCATTACTCATCAAAAGTGCCAAGGTCGTGAAATGTAAGAAAATACTGAGAACTACGTGTCACAGATTGGAGGAAACTAAGGAGACAGAAGTACTAAATGCAATGTGGGATTCTGAAATAGACCTTGAAACAGAAAAAGGACATTGGGAGAAAACTGGAGAAAGTTGAATTAAGTTTGTAATCTATTACTGGTATGGTATTAATGTTAATTTCCCGGGTTTAAACATCCCACTACAGTTACGTAAGCTGTAACATTTGGGGAAGCTGAGTGAAGGAAACCTGGGAACTCTATATTTTTTGTTTGCAACATTTCTATAAGTCTAACATCATTTTAAACCAAAAAGAAAAAGAAGAACAAGCCAAAAGGAAAAAGAAATCTTGTTGGACCTTCCTTCAAAATTTATGTAGAATCTGGTTACTTCTTATAACCTCTACTGAAAGTACTTTGATTCAAAATATCATTACTTTTTACTTGGATTATTGTAATAGTCTCCTAATTAGTCTTTTTGCTTCTATTCTTGCTCCCTCAAAGTCAGTTTTCAATGAAGTAGCCAGAATAATTCTTTTATAAGTAAAAAATAAAATCTTACCATTCTCCCCCATTAGACTTAGGGTAAAGGCCAAAGCTCTTACATCGGTGCACAAGACCTTCTACCATCTGGCCCTCGGTTCCCCCTCTGGTCTGCTCTCGCACCACCCTCCCACTCTTCCGCTTGCTCCAGCTACATTGGCCTCCTTGCTGTTCCTTGAACATATCAAGATCATTCCCATTATAGAACCTGTGCACTTGTTGTTCCCTCTGCCAGGAACACTCTTTCCCGAGATAACGCTGGGGCTAATACCCTCATGCTTAAATATCATGTCTCAAGCAGGCTTACTTGCCCTCTTTATTTAAAATTTCACCCCTCATTGCCCACTGCTTATCCTAACTGGCACTCTTAATTCTCCTAGCTCTGTGCTATGAAAAAATTTTTTTCCATTGTGCTTCTCATCTCCTAGGAGACTAGGTTACTTATTTATCATCATCATCATCATCATCACCATTATTATTAATAATCTGGTCTCCTAAAACTTGAATGCAAACTCCAGGAGGGCAGGGAACTTTTCCTATTTTGCTTGCTGATATATCCCAACAGCCTAGAAAAGTTCTTGGCACAGAGTAGGCGCTCCATAAATATTTGCTGGTGAATTGAATTAAAGGTAGAATAGAAAGAAGTTGAAAATTACTTTAGTGGTGAAGGAAAGCTTAGGGTGTAGTGCAACTCTATGGTTATTGGTTGGATAACAGGAAGGAAGACTGCTTCATTAGTCAATACAAAAGGATAAGTTTATAAGGGAAGACATCTATTGGATGGTCCTGTGAAAATGTTGAATAAACTGTTTAATATGTAGCTCTGCAACTCAGGGGAAAGATCTGGGGTGGAGAGAGAAATTTGGAAGTTTCCTCTTGTAATTGTAGGCATGGGAAGAATGAGAAAAGGAAGGTCTCTTGTAGTTTAAAAAACACTTATATCTCTATCGTAACAGGAGAAAGCCTGAATCACATGGAGCTCTGGAAGGCTGGGGGTGGGTGGAGAGGGAGAAAAGGAAGATGACTGGGTGCCAGAGACATATTTCACCTGCTTCGGAATTTGACAGAAGGCTAAACCGTTCATGGTTGAGGGAGGAGGATCAGAGAATGCAGACAGACAGTTCCTTGTCATTTAAAGTAAAGCAGAAGCAAAGGATGATGGAGCAGAGCTCCTAATGCCCCACCCCAAATGAATCAAATCAGCCTTGACATACATGCAATTTTTCTGTTACATCTGGGCTGGAGGTGGGGCAGGTCGAGGGACAGCAATGGGGTGTGGAGGGAAGATCACGGCCTAGCTCTTAATTTTCTAAACTCAGACCGTCGAAGGAACACTCAGTGGTGTTTCCCTCAGTCTTTTAGGCTATCACCTTGTCCTTTCTTTGGAGCATAATTTTGTCATTAAAGCTTTCACTTGGCAAGAATCCGATTTGTCAAGGAAGGTAGAGCTCTGTTTGCATGCTTCAAGGCAGAGTTAAAGTCTACTTTGGCAAGCCTTACAAGGAAAGAGAGAAAAGAAAATAAGAGCCATAAATCATCTGGAGGCCAGAATACAGGATTAAAGATATTCGATCCATTTCAGAAAGGACTTCTGCTAGCATGTTTTTACCTAATGACCCTTTCTTCTCCTATGGGCCTTTAGATCCTCCCACTTCGTTTGAGCTAGGGAAGTGGCATCTTACATTAGAGGTTGCCATGGGGAAGAGGATGCTCCATGAAGACTGGTGTAAGGCTGACTCAGTGAGCCTTCTAAGGGTCCTTGTTCTTTGCCAGCGTCCACTGTGGGAATTTCACGTTCGTGTCTGTGTGATAGTACATCTTCAGAAATAATAAACACTTGTAACTCAACCCCTCTTGGTCTACGGTAAACAGGAGAATGGCACAATTCTCATCTTGTAACTAATCTGCTCCCCTTCACATGACTAAGTTGTACATTCACAAAGTCTTAGTGAGAATCAGGTTTTAAGGGAACATACGCTCCATGAAACTGGGCAATTTTTAAAAACTTAGGCTTTCAGATTTGTGTTCTGTACATCTGAACTTTAGTGAACTTTTCTTCCTTTTTAGATAGGCTAAGAACAGCTCTACGCCTCATCATGAGTCACCTAGGTAATTACCTGTTGATTTTGTAATAAAATGCCCCTGATCAAATTTATCATGTCACTCTTTACATTACGAAGAAAAAACCACTTACATGTGCCAAATTACACCTGAAGACCAAAGAGAAAAATATTTGTTATAATTTGTTTTTAAATGTAATGCTCCTCTGTGTCAAGAAGGACTGTAAGGAAATTTCAGACAGTACGATGAGCTTTACATCTTACATATGGAAAGCTGTCCTACTTCATTCTGGTTATCAGTATCCACTGGGAAATGAAGTAATTTGAAAAAGGAATCAGCACTTTGGAGCCTCCCGTAACCCTTCATGTTACAGCTTGAATTTAGTTACAGATTGTCCTCAAAGGATCACCAGTCAGTTTGTTGTTTTCACCTAGAACATATTTACCCAGAGAGGAGAAAGAGGAAACTAGCATTTATGTAGCGAGTGTTTCCTGCTGTAGTGTGTTTCCAGCAAAACGATGCGTGCGCCCAAGAACTTAGTATCCTGTGAATAAATATTTGTTGAATGAATAAATAAGTAATTAGCCAATGGCAGAGTGTTCTCTTTGATTCCAGGGACAAGGGGGCCTTTCACGTGCATTCACCTATTGTTCCCCGGAGTTGAGGCAATATTAATAGAGGAAGTACTCATGGACCTTCTATTGGTGGCTTCTCTGCCTCAGACCTAGCGCTAGAGAAGTGCCCTCACATTTTCCGGCATGCTGTGGAGGACTCATCATTCCCCGCCTGGGACCAGAAGGTCAAGGGTTCTAACTGTGTAATCTTTCCAGGACGCTCAATTTCTTGCGCTGGTCCCTCGGCCATACCCAGAGATGCTCAACAGCTTCTCAGTGGCAGAGTCTCCATTTCCTCCTCTTTCTCCCCCAAACTTTCACTGATCAACTGGAAGTTTGATCTCAGAGTGGTGATTTAGATAGAGCATTTGGCTTAGTTTTGAAATAAATACGGCAATAGCTGTTTCATATCCATTTTTTTTTCAAGCTTATGTGATCAGAACAGCCTACGTCAGAACCATCAAGTAGCCAAATAGCTTTCACGGCGCAGGAATGGAACTCTTGGATTTTAGTCACCTTCTTTACTGTATAAACCTCAAAGGCAAAAGCTAATCCTGTTGCATAGCCATGGTTCAATCATCCATGATAGGCCCTGAGAACTTAGCCTTGGTTTCAGACATGTCTAATTAAGCCCTGGTGTTTTGGAGTGGGGGAAAGTAAGATGTGGTTGATGGCGTTTACTGTGGATCCGTGGAGTAAGCAGTAGACTCATGTTTCTAAGGTGCATTCAGTTACTTCAGGTCAAAGAGATTTGCATGAGAAATTTTTGCACCTGGAAATATAAATTGCATGCTTAATAATTGCATGAGTGGTAAAGAAAGTTTTATTAAGGCCTCAGGGAAGGTTGGACTTCTAGGCCATACACGTTAACACCAGTCAGGAGCAAGTGCAGAGGCTAGTTCAAAGGGATTACAATCTGACTTTAGAGCAGGTGGGCACTCAGAGAGCAATACTTTTTCTGGTCGTACTAGGAGTTAGAGCTGGGAAATGCTTCTCAGCTAAATGAGCAGCAGCAGAAATCTAGTGCTTTCCTCTTTTATATAAAATACTCAAAGTTTGTGGGGAAGATTAAGCCTGAGAAATCTAAGAACAATTTGAATAGTTCCACTGGAAATCTGGCAAGATGAAGGGTGAGTGATTAAGGTGGTTTCGGTCTAAACCATAGTGAGTGATCAGCACTCTTTTTGGCACAGCTCGGTTTGGCGGAATCGTTCCACTCTTCCCAGGAGAGAAGCTTGGGGGGGGGGGAAATTAAGGGCATTATAGGTCAAAGGTTAACTGTGTTAATGTATTTATTTGGGAAAGCATACAAAAGCCCTGATTAACCTTGGCTTTTGAAGACTGAGATGTCAGTCCCTCACTTTTATGAGCACGTTCTCATCTGAAAATGTTTTTAAGCAGTCCAGTATCA
The DNA here is from genome assembly GCF_021613505.1 of Equus quagga. Classification (NCBI taxonomy): domain Eukaryota; kingdom Metazoa; phylum Chordata; class Mammalia; order Perissodactyla; family Equidae; genus Equus; species Equus quagga. The sequence continues at coordinate 35,663,962 of NC_060272.1, read as the reverse complement.
AAACAGAATCTATGTACCTCAGGTAGAAACATGTTGAACTGCACGATACCTGTAATACTATGTACACTGGCAGCTTCGGTGGTTAGATACCTATCATGTGAGCTATTCTTTTGTTCCTATAAATTTAGTTACTATTTCAGGAGAGAAAGTAATTTATCAAAAAAGAAAAAAAAATAGGGTAGAGGGAACGTTCTCTATTATTAAAAAAAAAACAAACTTCTTTAGAAATTAAGTTTTCAGCTCCCTAATCTTTTAGGGGAATCCTTACTACCTGAAAAAAATGCTAGGTGTCTTTTAGTCTCAGGAGGTTTAGCAACAAGCCATTATTGTTTGCAGACTGATTCTTCTGTGAGAAGGCAAGCTGCCTTAATGACAGCTTATGCAATAACAATCCGTGATATAGTACTTACCTGAATGTAGCAACAACTGTGCTCTAAGCCAAGAAGAAGGAGGAAAAAAAGTCAGTATCTTGTGCGTGAGAAGCTTGTAGATACCCTGAGGTGACTTCATATAATTCTAAAATAGCAGGTCGCTTCTTGCATAGCTAATCGAGGCATCAGCGCCCGGAGCAAGTGGAGGTGGCTGACAGCGTACTTTGGTTTCAGATGCATTCAGCTCTTTTTGAGTGATATGAGCTCAATTCATATTCTAGTTTCTATACTAAAAGTTTATGTGTTCTGATTTGGCAAATATCCTCCCCCATAACCTGACAGCTCTGTGCTTTGATAAAGCTGCTGATCTCAACGTCTTACTTACATTTGTTCATTATAGGTGATGAGAAAGTTAGTACAGCTGAATAAAGAGAAGAGCTGGTTTTTTGTTTTAAGCACTTGAGTTATATCCCCACCCTCCACTTCCATTCATTGCTTAGCGAAGGACACAGGTGGCTCACCTGAAAAACTTGAAATACACACTGTAGGTAAGCGGAAAGAGCTTACAGAGGAAGGAGTCATCTTGACTTTGTGAAGTAGGTAGGTCATTTCTGGAGAGTCCCTTCATCATAGTGAAGGTCACAGAGTGACATGATTAGATAATTTTAATTGCCAGGGTCTTGCGGGTTTCCAAAGAAAGTCTCACAGCAGAGGATGGCTTTGGTTCGTCGTTGTGTCCATCCAAGATCCAAGCCAACTTTTTGGTTCTCTGAATCCTTGTAGTTTGGAACATAGAGGAAACAGTTTCTTGTAGGGACCTTTGGCCACTTGCTAGGCAATCACTGGCATGAAGCAGATCTGCCTTACAAAATGGAAGGCTCTGAATCACACTCATTGCTTTGGTGCTCAGGAAGCTACAAGTGGAGACTCCACATGCAGAGCCCATAATTTTACTTTAATAGATATTTAGCAGCTTAAATGAAACAACAAGGAATACACTCACCCAGGTGCCATCCAGAAAGATTGGGTGGGTATTTTACATTCCACTCTTTGAAAGGAAAAACATAATTTTTTATACTTTCCCAAGATATAGGAATATTTTGGTATGCAAAGTGATAATGTATAGTGTACCTTTAAAGTTGAACCAGGTTCTGTTTGGCCAAAGGGATTTACTGCTATCTGTATGATGCAGCCCAGTCGATCAAGTTGAATTGCTCTTCCAAATCAGTTCATCAGAGCTCACCCAGGCAGCCTCTTGCTTTTTTGCCTTATTTGTTCACATGCTGCTCGATTTTCTTGTGCACGGTATCAACAAATATGAATGTCATAACTTGCCACTCTGGGCCTATTCTGCTTAATCCCCAGAACCCAGCTCTCAGGGATGGTTTGTCGTCCCAACAGTTTTCCTTTCTAGCCACTCCAAACTCTGTGGATCTAAGCAGTCTCATATTCCTCCAAGTCATGGTGCTGAGTCTTCATTTGATCCCTCTCTGGCGCATCCCTTCAGTGCCCTCCCTCCATGGCACATGCCCTGTGTCTCTAGGCTGGACTACTGCCACATCGACAGGACAAAAGTGGAATGGTTACTCTGGCAGAGCACTCAGACTGGGGTCAAATCCTGCCTTTGCACTTGCTGTATGACTTCTGTCATTGCCCAGCTGTAATATGGGAATAATAATAGGATTTTCCTCTTCAACAGGAGCATGCAAATAAATACTTAGCATGGTGCTTAGATAGTCAGTGTTCAATAAATGTTAGTCATTATGAGTGTCCACTGGTCTTCCTGCCTCTCTACTTCACCTTCCCACAATCAGCAGATTTGTCTTCCTTCCACCTGGAATCAATCTGGTTGCTCCACTTCTCAGAAATCACAGGTCATTGCTAGTCCCAACGAGTCAGGTCTGCATGCACTCAAAGCCATTCCTGCCATACTTACTTCATGCCCCAGTCTGCTTCTCTGTGCCCTTCAGCCCAGCCCCACCAAATACCTAGCACTGCCCATTCCACTCTCACCCCTCTGTGCGTTTGCTGATGCTCCACCTGGAATGTCCCTTTCTTTCTCTGCCACGTGTTGAAATTCTACTCATCCCTCAAGGCCCTGTCCAAGAGCTACCTCCCCCAGGAAACTTTTTTATCTAAATAGGTTTTTAAGTCTTCCCCGGCCATCTAGGTAGAATTGATGATTCTTTTGGCCACAGTCTCATAGCACTTTGCTCGTATCTCCAGTTAGACTTGTCCAATTGTGTTTTGTAACAGAGTTAGTTGCTCACATTTGTCTGCTTCAGGGGATGCTAAACTACTCCAGGGCAGGAATCGTAGCCTTTAAAAATCTCAGTATCGAGGCCGGCCCGATGGCGCAGCAGTTAAGTTCGCACGTTCCGCTCCTTGGCGGCCTGGGATTCGCCGGTTCAGATCCCAGGTGCGGACATGGCACCGCTTGGCACACCATGCTGTGGTAGGCGTCCCACGTGTAAAGTAGATGAAGATGGGCACGAATGTTAGCTCAGGACCAGGCTTCCTCAGCAAAAATAGGAGGACTGGCAGTAGTTAGCTCAGGGCTAATCTTCCTCAAAAAAAAAAAAAACAAAACACCTCAGTATCTACATTGTGCTTTGCTCATAATCTATGCTCAATAAATGTTTTAGAACTGAATTAAAATTAGCTATTATACGGATTGCCTCTAAAATATCTGTAAGTGGGGTGGGCACATTTAATATGAAACTTAGTAGGTAAGTGTGGCTCTTGTAACATAAGAGTACAGTAAAGTGAAAGGCACAGGACTTTCCCTTCTCTTTGACAGGCAGCAGCAGGGAGAGTCTTCACTTGTCCCAGACGCTTAATAAGACAGCAGATGGGATGTGAGCTGGTGGGCAGGAGTCATCTTTCATTGGGCTCACAATGGAGAGGTCAGAGGACGGAGTTTCCTCCTCTGCTAAGAGGGAAGAGTTGGAGAGCTACTATGGCTTGGCACATAGTCTCAAAATGTGGTTCTTGGCCACTCCATAGTGAGATCTGGGCAGGGAGAGTTGAGATTCATCCCTGGATTACAAGAGGTTGACATTTCATAGAAAGCCTGATTCCAGCATAGAGAAGGACACTCTGTGTCATTAGATTAAAAAGTTCACGAGCTGTGCAGATAGGAACAGTGCCCAGACTGTCTGTGTCAAGGATGCTGCTCGTCCATAGAAGCCTCTTTTCCCCTTCTTCCCTGATGAGAGAGTTGCAGCTGGGATGTGGCTGCCTAGCTCATGGCTAAAGTTCCCTGCTCCCCCTGCAACTAGGTTTTAGGCAAAGAATTGTGCTTAAAATTTATGTGTGCAACTTTTCACTCATTTCCTGAAGGAAAGTCTCTGGCACTGGTTCTCCACCTTTCCCTCTCTTCCCACTGACTGGGTAGAAGCCATTAAACTGAATTGGGAAGCCATTTGTTGAAGATGCTTAGAGCTACATCAGCCTGGCTAACTGAAGCCCGTGTGAAGGCAAGCCTCCTGCTGGAATGGAGACAGTGTCAGCCATTACGTTGCATTTGTCACAGCAGCTGCCAGTTCCCCAATACAAGGTCATGTCTTTTTTTCTGTGTGCACAAAGCTATCGAGAAACATTTATTGAACAGTAACAATGTGTTAGGCCCTAACTGTGGGGAGTAAAAACAAGAACGAATGATTCTTAGTCCATGCCTTTAATGAGTTTATAGTGAGGTTGGACAGGTAAAACACGTAACAATAAAATTAACTGCACAGGTATGCTAGCACTCAGGCCACAGACAATGTACTCTAGAGAATACGGGAGGAAAGAGAAATTCCCTTAGGTTGTAGTGAGCTGGAAAGTCTCCTGAAGGAGGTGAGACGTGAGAAATTTCTTAGGGATAGATGAGATTTGGAAAGATGGAGAGATGCAAGGAAGGCCTTTGGATGAGCAGGTGCAGTGTGTGTCTCAAGATTGGGGGGTAGGTGACAGTGAACCCACTAGTTTGGACAGATGAAGCAATTTATTTGCATCAGAGAGTAGAGGTACTTATCTTTGGAAAAGTTGTTGGGATATGATTGGAGAAAGTCTTGAATACTAGGCTGCCTTGAGAATTGGTTTCTCCCCGGGAGCCAATGAGAAGCTATCTAGGGCAGCATCATTACATACCAGTGGGAACCTTCCAGTTTGCATGTAGTAACCCAAGCAACCTTTTGTTTGCTCACAGGTCTGTTGTCCCGGCACCTTGAAAGCTGTGAGAAATCTAGTTCAGTCTCCAAAGTACAGTTTTTCTACCAATAGCTGGTTTGTGTACCAAGGGCCTAAGGCCATTCCATAGATCAAACTGTAGAGGAATAAATACATGGATGGTTGTGTCACTGGTTCAACCTTTTCCTTCTAGCCCCACCTTTAAAACAAACTTCCTCTCATCTTCCTAGTCTTCCATTTTCTACACCAGTGACTTCTCACTGCACCTGTCTTTGTGTAATTACTTTTAAAAAATGCAGGTAAACTTTGCATGTTTAATCTCTTTCTTCTTACCTCACTAACTGCCATTTTATTGACTTCCGTGTCCAAGAAGTCATGTTCAGACTCAGCTCCTCTGCAGTTAACCTTGTTTGTTTTTATTTATCAACCACCTAGCAACACAGTGTTTAAGGGAGCCCTTCTTAACAATTGGTATCCTGCATGCATTGCTACAGTATTTTGTAGGTTTTTCCAGCTACACATAAACTTCTCTTCTTTTCGAACCAGTGGCAATTATCTCAAGACTTGAGAAAATGAGCCTCATGCAAAATTTACTTCTAGGTGTTTTCCCTTGTCTTATCTCCAAAGAGTTAGACTTCTGTGTTCTAGAAAGGTGCAAAAGTTTAGATGAAGGAGAGTTTGATTGCAGCTGGCAGAATTTGAGTCATAGCTTTCAACTTGGGAGGGCTAACATTAACTTCATCGTGTTTCCTAAACATGTGAGGGTGGAAGGCCAAGATGCCGGAACAGAATTCTGTGACCCTTTGTCCAAGAGTGACCTTTCTTAAATTATTGAATCAGATGTGGGAGAAGATGGTGTAAAAATAAGAAGTCTTCTCAGATGTTTGAATTGTACAAGACGTTACTCTTGCCAATATGTTGGAAAATGTTGTGTAATTCATTTCAACATTGCAGAACATCAGGAATGGAGACTCCTTTCGGGCTGTAGAAAAAAATTCTCAACTTGTAAATTTTGCCATCTCAGTAATTTCTTAAATTATGAAATATTCGGTGGCTTTAATCAACAGAATTGTGGTCTACAGTCTTGTAATTTACTTTCATTTTTATCATATTCTGGCAAACTGTGCTTAAACAGGTTGTAATATTGCATTCTTTACCTACTATCTCTGTGTTTTCCCTCCTTACCAGAGTAGGACCATCAGTTAGGGAAGTGAGCCCATGTTGGGCTAGCATCACTAGGATGCTTCTGGAATATGGACTTGGAGTGAACAGCATGACCATTTATTTATCTCCATCCACATATGGCTTTGCTTGTGTTTTCCTACCCGTCCCTGGCAGTCGCTGTTTCTTCCTTTAATTTCTATCTTTTTTTCCCCTGCATTACTTAGTTTCTACATACCGTTGTTTTTGTTTTTAAGTTTGTGGTTAGGGATGGAGGAAGAATGGGGAGTGACTGTTAATGGATATGAGATTTCTTTTGGAGGTGATGAAAATGTTCTAAAATTGATTATGGTGGTGGCTACATGACTCTGAATCTACAAAAATATCATTGAATTGTGTACTTTAAATATGTGAATTAAGCACTTGGTGAGGCAGATTCTGCTTAGGGCTTGGGATCAGTGTTAAGTAAAGTCAAATCAGTTCCCTGTCCTCAAGGGATTGACATTCTAGTGATGGAAATAAATACTAAATAACTTTAAAATTATTTCATGTACTAATAAATGCTCAAAAGAATATTTAAAGAGGAAAATATTGTGGAGAGTTTTTTTAAGGTGGAATCTTCAGAAAGAGTCTCTCTGATAAGGTAACATTTCAGGTGAACCTGAATGATGAGAGAGAAGTCCAGACATGTGAAGATTTGAGGCAAGAGCCCTCCAGGCAAATGGAGCATGTGGGGAAAGTTCCCGTGGGGCTGGAGCACATCAGGGCTCGCACCATGAGAGTTTTGTAGGGCAAGGGAAAGCCTTCCATTTTTGTTGTAATTGCAATGGGCAGTCATTAGAAGAGCTTAAGTAAGGGCATGCTATAGTTTGATTTCCTCTTGCAAAAGACTTCAGAGACCAGTCAGCAGGCTGTTGCAGCGTTCTAGGTGGGAGATGATGTTTGTTTATATTATAGTGAGAGCAGTAGAGATGTAAGAAGTGGTGATTTTGGAGGTATAGCTCAGTGTGTGTGTCTTTTATATTTCTTAGCACACTGTGGCATACACGGCAGTTGAGTGAATGAATGTTTGGAGAGGGCCATTTGGGGAGAGATATCTAAGTAACAACCAAGGCCAGTGATATATTGACCTTTGCTGCCATGAAATAGTGAGTTTTGAATTTATCAGTAGTTGTTGAGTTCTTGAAAGATGCTACTATGGATGGTCATCCAAACTTGTAAAATCAGGAGAGATAATACAAGAGTAATTCCTTTGTATTTCACTGTTCGTCACAATGCAATGCAGTAAGAGAGGATTTCATTTGGGGTTAAAGATACTGTGCAATGGGGAAGCAGGAGTAGTTTTGCTTTTAAGGTAATCTCTTTTCTGTACCTTGATATCTTCCTATCATTGCCTCCACTTGTCCTGGTGATATTTGTTGAGTTATAAGCACCTTTTTTAAAAAGTCAAAACCTAGAGTTTAGAGGGTCAGTGTCATTGTAATAATGTTCGTTAGAGAGCAAAAATGGGAACCATGAGATGTGGAACCTATTCTCTGCATGTTCCATCTCATTATTTAAGATATAAGGAAGCCATAGGAGTTGCTGAGAATCGGTTTCCATACTTCAATTTCTGGTTTGCTAGAAAGTAACTGCACCACAATAAGTCTATGCTTCTTTCTGGGAAGCAGCTGGCATGAAAGGGAACAAACATGTCCTTTGAATATGAGTTAATATCCAGGTTTTTCTGCTTACTAACTGCAAGAGCTTGGGCAAAACACTTCGCTTCAGGGCTTGGTGTGCTAAGCTGCAATATGGTGGCAGTGACTCACTGCTTTCAAAAATACCTACTTTTGAGTCTTATTTATATGGGAGATCACTTATATAAAATAACTCAAAGCATGGTCTCTTTACTTCCTTTCACTTTTCTTTCCTGAAGAATGAGTTATCAGTATGATTTTATTGCTTATCAATATTGCAATTGTCGTGAGAACATAGAGAGGTGACAGCTCTGTGGTAAGGACTCACCATGGTGCTAAATTGGGTACAAAGTCTTGGCTTCCCTTTAGGAAATGCAAGGATAGCCAAAGTGGCCAAAGATTAAGTGAGCTGATGGGTTTCTGTGATTATGCCAGAATCTCAACCAATGGTAAAGATACACGACTTGGGAGAAGTGAAACAAAAGCTGGCTATGTTCTAAGTACATTTGGATGAAGCCTACTGAGAATGGAAGAGGATTGACCCTCCATTCAGATGCAAGTGTTTGACTTGGTTACACTTTGTCTCCTCTCCAAACTGGCACTTTATTTTCAGCCCTCAAATAAAGAACTACCGTTTGATTTTGTAATGTAAAAGCTATTATTGCCCTTAGGAAAAGGATTACTGAACTTTCTGTACCTAGTGTTTATGCCTTTAATGAGCACACTGTTTCCAAGAGAATTGAATGCCTTTTTGTACTATGATGTTTTTCTATCACTACATCTGAGTTTTGTACCTTAATGTCTGAGAAACTTGTTTTTATAAATTCACAGAAACCTGACAAACAGTAGGAATTTGTTCTCTGTCCAGTAGAGATGGGCAAATCCCTAAAGAGCTTGCTGATTTCATGCGAACCACTTTGCTGTGAGCCAGGCGGCTTTCTTTTCTAAAGAAAAGATTTCTAGAGGGGAGTCAGGTTCATGGGAAATCTCAGACTCAGATAACCGCAGCTTTAGCAAGCAGCGCTACATATTGGAGGTTCATCCACCTACATATGAAAATTCTTACACGCTCTAGAATTTGATCAAGCTTTACAGTTTGCCTACAGTATTACATTTCAATTCCAACTGTGGCATCATAAAGGACAATGCCACAAAAAGACCCGGTACTCTCCCAAATATTAAAAGCCAAAACATGAGGAGGAAGAATTTAAGTGTGGAGAGATGAGGCTGAAGAGAAAAGCAAGAGTCAGATGGCAAAGTACTTGGTGTGCCAATCTCAAGGGTTTCAACTTTATTCCAAGGAAACTTCAGGAAGATAAGGAAAAACCATGGGAAGCCTGTAAGCCAGGAAATGAGATTCAGACATACCTTTTAGAATAGTCTCTCTTGGAGCTCTGTGGAGGTTTGATTTGAAGGGTGAAGCCTGGAGGCAGAGAGACCAGGTGGATAGCTGTGGAGAAATTCAGGTGAAGAAAGGGGAAGTCTTGACGTAAAGCCGTGGTAGTGGGGAAAAAGATATTGGGACAGGTTTGGATGAACGAATGAATGAATGAATGAATGAGGAAACAGTGGTAATGAAATAATGACCGTTGGAAGATATGATTAATTCACTCTTTTGGTTGACAATTTTTTAACCAATCAATAGATTAGATTGTGTTGAAAAAGACATTTTTGGAGTTGATATCAGCAAGATGGTGGAGTAAGAGGTACCAGCCTTCATCCCCCCACAAAACAACAACAAAGGTATCCACAAATGAAAATAGCCCTGGGAGGGTGCAAGAGTCCAACCAAGAACCTACAGCAAAATGGTGGAGCAAAAAATAGAGAATAACTGCACGGAAAGGGTCACTGGGAGATCAGCTTAGCTGAGGTATCTGGAGATGGCTAGGAACAAAGAAGGAGGGCTAATCAGTATCAGCCACACAGCAGGTACCATCGTAGTCCCCATAGTCTGCTCTGCAGAGGACCTGGCAGGCTTTGCTGCCGAGGACCTCAACAGCCCCCACAACAGCCAAACTCCCCACAGCTTTCACAGAGGAGAACCCAGTAGTGTTCATTGGCACAGACCTCAGTGGCTTGCTCCTCAAAAGACATTGGCAGCTTTTGCAACTGAGGTAACCAACAACCACTCCTGTCACAGATCTCCTGGAAAGGGAGATGCTGTTGTGTGCCCTCCAGAAGGAGCTGCTGTTTTGCCACCCTAGGACCAGGACTGCCCCTTAAAACCCTGTGCACCCTCTGGACCCCAGAGCCAAAGCTGCTCCACATGCATCCCCGTTTCAGACTCTGGCTCTGTGGCTGCTCTTCATACGCAGGCACTCCAGACCAGGGCTTCATGGCTACTCAGCATTCACTCATGACTCAGGCAGCAGAAACACTACTGCCACAGGCTAGCCAGTGCCCCAGATATGGAGTTGCTGTCACTCCAGGAGCACTTGTGCTCCAAACCCCAGCTCTGTGGCTGCTCCATGGGTACCCATGCATCAGACACCAGTACCACCACCACTGCTAGGGCGTCTGTGAGCTGAACCCAGCACTAAGAGGGATACCCTTGGCCATGATATCCACCGTGAGAGAAAAAGAGATCAGATGGTGTCCAGAGGTCTTCATAGCCAATGACCCCAACAGCCCTCGCTACTGCTGTGGACACCTGCAGTCTTGGCCACTGAGGACCCCTGTGGTCATCACCAACACTAACATCAGCTGACAAACCTGCAAAGAGACTACACCACTAGGCATTGCCCAGATCAGGAACTGTCACAACCCACCCAGTCAGCACCCTTGCACCCACCCGCAGGTGAAGGTCTTTATCCACCAAAACTAATCCATAAAGTCAGAGAGAGGTAACTGCTCCAACAAATGTGCAGACATCAACATAAGGCTACAAGAAACATGAAAAATCAAGGAAGTAAGACATCACCAATGGAACACAATAACCTTTCAGTAACCTGACCTCAAAGAAGTGGAACCTACGAACTGCCAGACAAAGAATTCAAAATAATTGTTTGAAGGAAGCTCAGCAAGCTATAAAAGAACAGATATTTGACACCAAAAGCAAAGGCAACAAAAGCAAAAATAAACAACTGGGACTACATCAAAGTAAGAAGCTTCTGCACAGCAAAGGAAATAATCAACAGAATGAAGAGGGAACCTATGAAAAGGGAGAACATATTTGAAAACCATATATCAGATAAGGGGTTTATATTCAAAATATATAAGGGACTCATATAACCCAATAGCAAAAAAACAAATAATTTGATTAAAAAATGGGCAGAAGACCTGAATAGACACTTTTCCAAAGAAGACATGAAAAATGGTCAACAGGTACATAAAAGGATGTTGAACATCAGTAATCATCAGGTAAATGCAAATCAAAACCACAATGAGATATTGCCTCATACTTGTCAGAATGTCTTTTGTCAAAAAGACGAGATAAGGATTCGCAAGGGTGTGGAGAAAAGGGAACCCTAGCACACAGTTGGTGGGAATGGAAATTGGTACATCCATTATGGAAAACAATACAGAGTTTCCTCAAAAAATTAAAAATAGAACTACCATGTGATCCAGCAATCCCACTTCTGGGTATATATCCAAAGAAGATGAAATCGCTATCTCAAAGAGGTATCTGCACCTCCACGTTTACTGCAGCATTATTCACAATAGCCAAGACGTAGAAACAACCTAAGTGTCCACTCAAAAATGAATGGATAAAGAAAATGTGGTATACAATGGAATATTCTTCAGCCATAAAAAGAAAGGAATTCTGCTATTTGGAAATTCATGACATCAGGGATAAACCTGGAAGGCACTAGGCTAAATGAAATAAACTAGACATAGAGAGACAAATATTACATGTATCACTTATATATGGAACCTAAAAAGAAAAACAATGGAACTCATAGAAACAGAGAGCAGAATGGTGGTTGCCAATGGCTGAGGTGTGGGGGGAAAGGAAAAACGTTGGTAAAGGGTACAATCTTTCAATTAATCTTTCAATTAAGAAGACAAATAACTTCTGGGGATCTAATGTGTAGCATAGTGACCAGCACAATACTGTATCGTATACCTGAAATTCGCTAAGAAAGTAGATCTTCAGTGTTCTCACTACAAAAAAAGGTACCTACATGAGGTGATGGATGTGTTAATTAACTCAATTGTGGTAATCATTTCGTAATGTATATGTCTAATCCTGTGTCGTTTGAAGATGGGGATATAGTCTGAGAAATGTGTAGTAAGGAGATTTCATCATTATATGAACATCATAGAGTGTCCTTACACAAACCTATATGGTAGAGCCTACTACGCACCTAGGCTACGTGGTACTTCTTACAGGACCACTGTCATATATGCAGTCTAACGTTGATCAAAATGTTGTAATGTGGCACATGGCTATACATCAAATCATGATGTTGTACACTTTAAATAAGTACAATTGTATTTGTCGATTATACCAATAAAGCTGAAAAGGAAAGAAACGTTTTCGTGTAATATTTATCAGGGGTGTTCAGTTTGGTCGTGCAGACTCTGCAGCCCCTGGACAGAGCTGCTGTACCCTACACCTTCAAACACTGCTTTCTCGTCATTCAGAAGAGCTTTGGAGGAGATTCTCCCACTGAAATACCTAATTTTATTAAAACCAACCAAAGGAAAATTAAGAGAGAGAAAATACTGTATATTTATTTTGCTTCTGTTATTTGATTCTCTGAATGTCTGCTGTCATTTCTTCTAGCCCCAGATGTTTTTAATACTTGTAATAGGGTTCACCTCATTGGTTACTTTCGCATTAGGAAATAAAGGAGGAGATTTAAATTGAAAGATAGAGTAGCAGTAGTATATTTTTTAAATTATAAAATTTATAGGATATTAAAACAAATCTGGTATGCTTGGTGTGGAATTACATATCATTTGGATGTCTTCTACCTTGGGTCTTCTTTAGGAAGTATTAACACCCTCTTGAGCCACTAGATCACAAATGCAGGAGCCATATCATCTGTGAAGAACATAGATTGCTGAGGGAAATGAAGAGATGTTGGTCAAAGGATATAAAGGTTCCGTTATAGGGGATGATGAATAAGTTCTGGAGATCTAATGTACAGCATGGTGATGATAGTTAATAATTCTGTATTGTGTAGCCAGGATTTCTCAAGAGAGTTGATCATAGGTGTTCTCACGACACACACATACACAAACATGATTAAGTGAGGTGATGTTAATTAGCTTGATTGTGGTAATCATTTCACGATTATTTGTACATCAAAACATCATATTGTATACCTTAAATATACTGTATATAATTTTTATTCATCTAGTATACCTCTGTAAGGCTGGAAAAAAAAAAAGAAATACAAACATCATCAAAAGCTAGATTACTGGGGCCAGCCCCGTGGCTGAGTGTTTAACTTCACACTCTCTGCTTATGTGGCCTGGGGTGTGGACATAGCTCTGCTCATCAGGCCACACTGAGGCAGCGTCCCACATAGCAGAGCCAGAAGAGCCTACAACTAGAATATACAACTCCGTACCGGGGGGCTTTGGGGAGAAGAAGAAGAAGGAAAAAAAAAAGATTGACAACAGATGTTAGCTCAGGTGCCAATCTCTAAAAAAAAAAGCTAGATTACTTACCATAAATGCCTGTTGAGATGCATAAACGTGAGTGAAGAAACTACAAAAATAACAATAAATTTTAAAGAAAAAAAGAAAACACACATTGCTATACATACAGTAGGCATTAAGCAAAATCATATCAACACTCTCGCAGTAAGCATGTGCCGAGAGCAAATTATTGAGCTGGGGTGGTAGACGTGGAGAAGTGTGTCCAAAAATATATGAAAAATTCTGTTCCTTACAATGTAATTGATGAGACAATATACATCAATGTGCATTATTTGATTGGCTGGGGTGGAATAGCAATACAAGACAACATTGAGAGACACACCAACAAGTAACACACGGTTGAGAACCAAATGAATAATGGTGACAGTAAATGTCCAAGAGGGAAAGAAAGTTATGTGGGCTCAAGTGGTCTAGGATGGGTCCCAGTAGAGTTTATATAGATGGAGAGGAAGAAGAAGAGAATGCAAAGATAGGGACATGCCAGTTATGTTTTACTGGAAAGGGAAAAAATGGAGAATTGCAGTCTGAAAAGTAGTTGGTGTCCAAGCGTAAAGATAATATATCCTAGGCATTATGAGCTGCTTTTGAGTCTTGGGTTTGAATCCTAGAAGAAGGACTGATGGAGTATTTTTCTTTGGGCAAGAAAGTATCTTTCTAATCCTCAATTTCTTCATCTCTAAATTGTGGCTTATCATAATTATTCCTTAGAGGGGTGTGTTTGTGTGTGTGTGCATGTGCGTGTGTGTATTCACTGACATAATGCATAAATAAAGTACTTAGTAAAGCCCTGTTTAGTAAATGGCACATTAAGGAATGTAAACTATGCGTGTCCATAGGCAACCAGGGATGGTTTTTGATGTGAACAGTGACATAACAAAAAACTGACATAAGAAAGAATGATAGGATAATAATGTAAAAGATAGACTGGAAAGGGGAATGGAGTTATAGGCAAGGACATTGCTTAAGAAACTATTGCATTAAATCTAGCTTGAATAATTAAATGATGATAATAGGGATAAAACTAAAAAGAACACGGGTTTAAATTTAAGAGATTTTGTGAAGAAAAATAGACTTCATGGCTGATTGAATATAAGTAAGGGGGTAAAGGTAAGAGGAAATCTACACAGGAAATGCTGAAAAGTTGAGATCCTCTGACTTGAAATGGTGATCCTATTCATAGAGAAGACAAGTGTGAAGGGGCAGCCAGTTTTCAGAGAGATAGAGTGGGGGTTGGCTTTAGATATATTGTTTTGCAGTTAGGATGGAAAATGAAATTGCTGAGGTATAATTAGAGAGGCTCAGAAGCCAGAGGCTGGGCCGGCCTGGTGGCGCAGTGGTTAAGTTCGCACGTTCTGCTTCTCGGCGGCCTGGGGTTCGCCGGGTCAGGTCCCGGGTGCGGACATGGCACTGCTTGGCAAAATCCATGCTGTGGTGGGCGTCCCATGCATAAAGTAGAGAAAGATGGGCATGGATGTCAGCTCAGGGCCAGTCATCCTAAGCAAAAAGAAGAGGATTGGTAGTAGTTAGCTCAGAGCTAATCTTCCTCAAAAAAGAAAAAAAAAAGAAGCTTGAAGATAAAAGATGAACATTAAAAAAAAGGAAGGAAGAGGCTACACCCGGGAGAACTTCGTAGTTGGAGGAGTGAGAAAGGGTAGAGGAGCCTGCAAAGAAAGCAGGAGAAGAACTGGCAGGAGGAGAAGGAGAAACCAAGGGATGTAATAAAAATACACTCTGGAGAAGGTAGTTTCCAGCCTGGGGGGCAGGATCTAATCTGTAGACAGACACTACAAAGGCACCTAAGGAATGCACCAAGGCTGCTGAATTTATCGATAAGGAGGTCACTGGTAACCTTTGAATAGGCTGTTTCAGAATCACAGTGGGTTGCAGAGAGAGCAAGGTGAAAAGAGATGGAGGCAGGAGAGGTAGAAGGCAGAAGGTGAGAAGTTTGACAATCAGAAGAAACAAATTGTAGGCAGCAGGAAGGCAGATGGGTTCTCAAGATGGCTTTTGGAAGGCAGAGGAGATGGAACAATTCAATGGGGAAACCTAAACATGCTGGGGAGGCAGAGGTTAACAAACCTCTTCCTGGAGCAGGAAGATGATAGTGTGGAAAGAAGGCAAGGACCCGGGATAGCTCTACCTATTAGATAAGAAGGAAAGAAAAAAGGAGAGATATAAAAACAGGTATTTTGAACTGGGACTTGCATTGGCCTTGGAAAAAATGAAATTTGAAATTGTCTACAGATTGGGAACTGAGAAAACAAGAACCAATAAAAGGAAAATAAAGTAAGTTCTTCTAGGAAAGAATTGTGATATTTTGGCTATCTGTAGGATAGTAAAAGAACAATAAACATCATGTCCAATATTGTGGATTGAGCAAAGGTGTGGTCAACTAAAGAACTATAATAACCTGTCATAATCCCTGAAGATGTCAGCACCTCATCATAGAATATTTAAATAAATTAATGAGGGTAAATTCAAGGCAAATTGGTACTAGGGAACAAGGTTGCTTTCAGTGATGAACTGTCCTACATTGTGACGGCAAGATAACTGGCATTTCCTGATCAGGTGGAACTGTGAGAAATTGAGAAGAAACAAAACACAGTAGAATACAACAGCTTAGAGTATTTTGACGTCAGTCAACAACCAACCAGATTGCCCAGAGAAAACATTGAAACAAACAGTGGAAGTGATCCAGAGAATGATAAACTGTTATTTTTAAGCCACCCAATTAGAAAGTGACATGCAGCATATAAACAGGCAATATATTGGCATTTTATCACCAAACATCCTAAGTTGACAACCCATACAACTGAACAAAATGTTACAGTGTGGGACAGGCCATTGTGAAGGCAAACTGCTCTCAGGCCAAGATAAATACTATTACACGTGACCTTTCAGAATAGTGAGGCTTCAAAAAAATAGCAGATGAAGTAACCCTTACTAATAATGAATATGAAGAGAGAAATACCCTAGGATGATGAAGACAGACAAATAAAAGTGAAGGCAGAATTTAGATCAAGGGTGGTTTAAGAGCATGCACTGCATTTCAAGAAACCCGTCACTTAATCAGTCTTTGTGCCTAAGGTCCAAACCCGTAAGTGGCAGTGGAGACTATTTCCTCTGCTGCAAGTGGCAGTGGGGCCCTATGCAACAGTTTCCCCATTTCCAAAGAGAAAGAGTAGAAATGATGATGATTAAGGTCACAGCTGGGTTTGAAGTTCTGTAATATTTAATGTTTAGGTACATATTTTCACGCAAGAATTCAAACACTATTGGATATTAGGAAGAACGTTGCTTTAGGAATCAGAAGCCTTGGATTCTGGTCTCAGCTCTGTGTGAATGTGTGGCCTGTGAGAAGTCATTTGACTTCTCTGTCTCTTAAGTTCCTTATGTTAAATAACAAAGGTGTAAGCGCTCACTAAGGTGTTTATTATATTTAGAAAAATCTATGTTTCTGCAAGGCTGGGATACCACACTATTGACTGCCTGAATAATCAGGTTGTTTTTGCCAAATAACATTAGGTACGGAGACAACTATGTTTTAGATGACAGAGCCCTTCTAGAAAACAAAGACTTCTTATAGAGAGGAGATCTGAAGCCTAGTGCAAAAGCACATAGATGATGTTAAAGAGACAGGACTGAACAAGGTGACTGAGGGAGGGAGTGTGGATAGAGAGGTCGGAAGATTGAGCCCAACCTCTTGACCTCCAAGATGGTGACGACATAACAAAGGAGACTGAAGAAGCCTGTGAGATTGTAGCAGGAACAAGAGAAAATGGAGTCCAGGAGGCAAAGGAAAGAAAACATGTTATGGAGGAGGTGATAATCAATGTTGTCAAATGCTATTGATCCAAGGATGATGGGGGTTGAGAACTGCCCATTGCATTTGGCACTGTGAGGTCATTAGCAACACTGATAAGAGCAGCTTCATGCAGTGGTGGGCATGAAGGCCCAACTGGAGTAAGTTCAAGAGAGAATGGGAGAGCAGAATTTTTGTTTTTTTGCTCAAAGGGGGATGAGAATGATGCAGTAGAAGAGAAAAAACTGATGACGCAGGAGCCAATTGGCAACAAAGAAACAAATAAGAAAGCAAAGTAATTTCAGATTGTGATAAGTCCTGTGAAGAAATCAAATAGGATGTGGGATCCAGGGAAACATTTGGATCTTACTGTAGATAAAACAGCTCAAAAAGGCCTTTCTGAGATGTTTGAGTTGAGATACGAAGATTTTTTTAAAGAGGTAGGGGTGGGGGAGAGAGCGATTAGCAGAGGAAATAGAAAGTCCAGATGACTCAGTTCAGCCTGAAACATTTGGGGTGCAGGGAAAGAGCTGGTATGGCTGAAGAAAAGCGAGCAACAGAGATAAACTGAAACTGAAGAGCAGACAGGTCCCAGATCTTGCCATTGCGTGTAGGACATGACAAGTTTAGATTTTATTTAAGTGGAAAGGAAAGTTCCTGGAGGATTTTAAATAGGAGAATGTTTTAATATGACCATTAAAAACATTGTTAATAGCAATTTTATCATCTTGCATTTTTTAAGTGCTTTATGGTTTCTAAGTGCTGAAGCTCATAGATGGAGGCTCCCAGAGTTCAAATCCTTTGCTAACCATCTTAGCATAGACCCGGGCACTGAGCTTTGTGCAGGGTGTGAACTCAAACACAGCTTGACCACTTGTAAAGCCAGTGATTGTTTCCACCACTCTGCAGTCTGCTGTTCTCACCCTTGTCCATACTTGCCACACCCGGATCTGTCCCTATCATTACTGCTCCTCAACAGAAGCTCTCTACTCCTGTCCCATTGCTCTTTTCTTTGATTCGTGCACACATCAGGATTAGCCCCCAGCGCTTCTCATTTTATGCCTCCTCAACACTTACCAAGAAGGTAACCTTCTCCGTTCCTCCTCATCCTGAACTCCTACAGTTATTGTTGTCTGTTGCCCTTCATTTTATGTGATTATAATGACTTCTTTGAAGCCAAGGGCCGTGTCTTATACTTTCAATTAATCTTACTATGCACAAAACAGGGGATTATGGGGACTACCATACTCCTCGGATAAATTAAGCAATGTGTTTCAAAGGTCAAAAGTTGTTTTCCTTTGGAGCTATAGAACTTGTCCCCTGTGTTTTCTGACAAGGGTCAGTGAAACAACTACAGTGGACATCATTTCAGAAGTTCTGGGTAAAAGAGGTCTGGAACTACTGGAAGACATTGTGTGTGCTAGAAGCGATGCTCTGTAAGACACTGGGAATGTTTACTTTTACCAAAAAGATAAGCTTTTCACATTTGTTACATTCATTGTTCGAGACACCAGAAACTTGCCTTCTAACAAAAATTGAAGAGACCGGTTTTTAATGACAAACTTACTTTGATTGGTAAATGAAAAATTCAGTATTTCAAGCAGAATAGAATAAGAATTATGGCATATATGTAAGGCTGGGTTACTAGAGACTGATGTATTTGATTAAAATTGATCATATTTGTTATTGAAGTATATGAATTGCGTTTTAAAAGCCTATAACATAGTTCTTCACCTGACTCTATTAAATTTTCAGGTTAATTTGCCAGATGTTTTGATCATTAGTTTTGGGCATAATTCAATGAGCAAAAGAACCCTATTAAGTCTTTGAAACAGAGAGAGGACTTCCAAATTAATGACCTATTTTGATCAACACATAGTAAGGAAGACTGGCTTATTACGTTTTTAGATTTTTTCTTCTTGTTTTTTTTGAGGAAGATTAGTCCTAAGCTAACATCTGCTGCTAATCCTCCTCTTTTTGCTGAGGAAGCCTGGCCCTGAGCCAACATCCATGCCCATCTTCTTCCACTTTATATGTGGGATGCCTGCCACAGCATGGCTTGATAAGTGCTGCATAGGTCCACAACCGGGATCCAAACCAGCAAACCCTGGGCCGCCAAAGTGGAACGTGCGAACTTAACGACCATGCCACCGGGCCGGCCCCATACTTTTTTTAGACTTCTGTTTGGAGTTATTTGCATATGATTTGTTTTCAAATACAAAAAGCATTTACTGTAAAATAAAACGTAAAGATAAATACCAACTTCAGGTCTCCACATAGGCATAGAGCTGATCTTAGTGAAACTGTGACCTAAGTGGCTCAGGGACAACGTGGGATTTACCTGTCAGGCTGAAATCAGAAAGTCAGTGACTGAAAATGTTCCATTGGCTCAAGTGGCCCTAACCCATTAAGATGCCCCCAAATAGGAGAGCTGAGAAGTCCAGGTGGCCGCCATCTCCACCATGGAAATGGGCCAAGATAAGTGAAGCTTACTAATATTTTATTTATTTCCAATCAGCTGCAGCCACATAGAAACAATATGACTACGATGGCTTTATTCATTGCCGAAAAGTTTAAGTTGTTGAAGATTTAGTGCAAGATATGACCATCCCTACCAAGTCGTTCAGTTTACATGCAGAGACTGTTGAGAATTTTATTTCAGTGCGGGCCGTAAAAGAAGAGCAGCACGAGATTCATCTGTCGTGTAATCTTTATCGCCTTATGTAGGAATAAAATTGTTCCTTTTGAGTTTAAAGGCCTGACATCAAAAGGCAAAAGGAAAAACCTGACCCTGAAACTGAAATTGCTTTACTTGTTAAGATGGAAGAATCATGCACAGCTACAACCTTTATTATAGGCAGGTTACAAAAGTAAGGAACTACTTTTACAGTAAGTCAAACTGTTAGATCATACTTTTACACCACTAAATCCTAGCAATATAAAAAATAATCTGTCAGGAAATCTACAAGTGATTCAACAGCAAGTTGGGACTTGGAAACAAAGAGGATTGCATAGTACCCACCTGTATCAGCTTAGCTATAATTATGTAGATAAAATTATGTGTAATTTTTTTCATTCGGTAACCACTTATTCAATTCAATTCAATAGGTAATAATGGAGAGCCTGCCACATACAAAGCACTGTGTTAGGCACCCCTAGAGAAGCACAGATATATAAGATATGGTCCCTGTTCTCAGGGAGTTTACAGTCTGGTCGAAGAGATGGACAGATACACACCTAAGTCAAATAGAGGTCTAGCTGTGACAAGCGCAATTTGAAATGATAGTGTAACAGAAAGTGCTATTAATTTTGCCTGGAGGATTCAGGAAGGCTTCACAGAGGTGAATGGTGAGTAGAACTTCTACAAGCAGAGAGCAAAGAAAGGGCTTTCCAAGTAGAGGAGCAATACGATGGAGAGTATTTAAGTTTTGCTGGAAGATAGAGTCATGGTAGGTAATGGTTACAGGAGAATTTCTGTGAGGGAGGGGTTGCAGATGGAATACTGGAGCTGAGGAGACTAGTCTGAATGCCAGTGAAGCTTTGAGGGAGACTAGAACTAGAGTATTGACAGTGGGAATGAAAATGAACCAGGGGCTTTGTGGGACTTGTGATTCTGCCTTGATCACGTTCTTTCTTTGTACCTAAAATTACTTCCTGAGGATTTTCTGCTCATCCTTCAAAAATCAGCAGCATAAACACCACCAGGTGAAGCCTTCCTTCACCAACTCAGACGGCATATGGGCCTCCATCCTCGGTGCCGCCACACCATTTGGATCAAACGATGCTTGGAATTCTCACAGGCTGCATTCCACGTGAGCAGCACATTGAGAGAAGGGCTTCATTTTGGATCGGCCGTTTGCAAGGGTAGTTTTAGGTGGAGGTGGGCAGCAGGCAGTTGGTATCCCCATCTGTGGCTCAGGAAGAACACAGAGTTTAAGGTAAAGATTTGGGACAAATTTGCATAGAAACGGCCATAGAATTAGATGAAATTTAGGGGAAAAGCATGACTCAGTTTAGCATAGTTTGAGTTTCAGAAGTCTATAAGATATTCATATTTTATTTTTTAAATTCAGCACTAGATGTGGACTTACATCTTTGATGAACTTACAGTCTAGATACGTATGATCAAAAACAAACAAAAAATTCTAGGTATCTCTATTTTAATAAAACAATTGAATGCCTAATTGGGGCTTATACTACTTGGGGACTATAGGTCATAATTATTAGCAGAAGGATGCTGCTTATATGAAAATCAACAATTAGCTTTCAAATGTAAGTCAATTTGCAACTGAATAAATCCTGTTGCAAGAATAAACTCTAGTGTGCATTGAAAGCAGTTACTAGTCCTCCATCCAATGCCAAATCACTAAGTCAGCTCAGGAAAAGGGCAGATCTGTAAAACGATTCTCTGGAAGACAATTGTGAGTCTACAGAAAAATATTGTGAAGCCTCAGAACTTACCTAAAGTTACAATTTCGAGAAAACTATACAATTTATTCTGCTGCCAACTATACTGGGAAAGCTGTTCAGAAAGAACTTTTTCTAAAGGGAAAAAGAAGTTGTCTTTGCTTTATGATTTTCTGTTCCAAGCATCAATAGATCTGGAGTTAGGATATCTTTTTTCCATGTTGGATTCTACATAAGAGGAGAGAGGAGGAAAGTTTGGGGGTAAAGGAGTGCATAAAGCAGATCCTACAAGTGAGGAAGGGAGGATGAGAGAGAGTGGAAAAGGAGACTTGGGAATGAAAAACTCGTGACAAAGTTCAAGAAGGTGGGAATAGGATCAGGAACAGAGGGAGAAGGAACACCCAGGGAGGAAGATACTGAAGGCCATCAGGCAGCCTGAGAGGAACCGAGAAGAGCCTTAGCACAGAAGACCAGCAGCACTGCCTTAAATAAGAGCACAGAACTTAAAATATAGAGCAAATTTAGTAAAAATAGGCCAGTGTAGCATGCCTTAGCAATGGTTCTCAAAATTTTTCCACTGGGCACACATGATTGAGAATGTTCCTATGGTCTATGCTCTAATGGGTGTATATAATTTCTGGCAAATTAACTGTAATTTCACCTAATTCTCACTCATTCAAGAAAGCCTATCAAGGTGCAAATGAGAAAGAGCGACATTGAATCCCCTCTCATCTAGACCAATCACTCACATGCATGAGCCAGAAAATGAGAAAGAGAAGGTCCTGAGCTGTGGATTAAGGGGATAATGTGCTATTAGGGAAATGGACAGGGGGCCTTTTGTGTCTCAGCCATTTCAGGTATAGAGAAAGGAGAGAGCTTTGTGGAACTGTGGACTCATGAGAACCTCTGATGAAAAAGTTGTTCAAATAAATGAGTCTCAAGAACTAAAAAATGCGTTAAAGAGAAAAGCCTTGGATGCTGGGCGAAAACTGGGGAGAACTAAGGTGGAGAGGATATGAGCAAAAATGGCGGGCAGACGGAGAATGCAGGAGAGCAGAGACCGGACAGCTGTTCTGGTCTGTCCATATTTCTCTGTTGGGCAGAGAGCAGGCATCGCCCCAAGATGCAGGGCCAGGCTGGGTGATGGAGCCAAGTTGCAGGGCCCTCCATCAAAGCGGTCTTTTTGTTCTTTTGGTCACAACAGGCTGGTGGGTGAGATATACCAGTTTGTTCCCCTCTGTCCCCTTTCTTTAACTTATGAAAGCTCCATGAGCAATGTGTATTTTTAAGTCTTTAAGCACCACTCAGTCGGAGGGGATTTTCCACAAGGACTTACAAAAATGCAGATTACACTGTAAAAATGCTTTTCAGTCAATAAAAGTCCTGTTTTACTGAGCAAATTTCTTTATGATGTTTAACTTCGGTGCAGGTCCTGATTCAGAGAAGTGAAATTTGGAGTGAGAAGGAAAAACAATGCGGAAAGAAGAAAACCCCAAGATAGCCATTTAAAACCCCACAATCAGACCTTGTTTATGTGATAGGGACTCAGAGCTTTCTCTTAAAAAATGCATGTGATTAAGAAAATACTTTGAGAACCTAATAATAGGTCCCTGAAACCTGAGCTCCACCTCTCCTCTTTCTAACGCTTGGGAACGCAGTCAATAAGAATGTATGTTTTTAATACACTGATTCTTAGCAACAAAGTAGTTCTTTAATTAGTACAAAACTTGAATAATGCATTGCCTATTATTGTGCACGGCACATAACATTTGGTAACTTGTACTGGCAGATTCGTTTACATATGTCACCACTGTACCTGTAATTTAGTTTAATGCCAGGTCAGTGTGCCAAGTGTAGGTGTCTGTGTGTTTTTAAAACTTTTCCCTACAGTTTGTTCATGGGCTTCACAGTAGTAACTAGAACAGTGTCTATATTAGGAAATCATTATCAGTCAAAGGGACTGTCTCTTGCAGGTATCCACAATATTCCTTCACTGACGCTAGGGCACTGAGTAACTCACTTTTTAGGGAATTATTTAATATTCTGTTAAAAAATGGGAAATACTGGCTGAAAGTGTAGTCCACTGTCCATAATTTTGCCAAGAGTGGTGCTGTCATTTAAGTGAGTTAAGTCAAAATAAAAACACAAGACTTGAAATGAACTCAGGAGACCCAGTCGGATGGTTATTTCACAGGAAAGACCAGATGCAGGGGATCTGACGAATCTTTTCTGGTTTTAATTTTATTTTGTTTCCCACATCATAAGATACAGTTTTCTGATCCAGGGAATCATTTCTTGGAGGACAAATCAAATTTTCCCACATGACTAATTTGCCCAAAAGGAGGATGTCCGATAAAGAATGCATGCCAGACCCTTTCTACATCAATCTCATCACAGCCGTCTTGTCTCCACAGGTGTTGCAGCTAGAAGCTTCAGATGAAAAAGAACTCCAAAAAAAAGGAGGCAAGTTCAATTCGCAACTATTTAAAACCAAGCTCCTCTCTCCTGAGGAGCTGTCAGTAGGAAGTGTGTAGTTTATTCTCTCACTCCACACCGGATTTAAATGGGCAGATAGCAGCAGGATTTAAAAGTTTTTCGTCATGACTTAAGTCCCTAAGATTTGGAGTATTTTGTTTGTCTGAACGTCTAACCAGTACAAACCTTAACCATCAATATTAAAATGGAGAATTCTTTCCTTTGGTATTCACAAGCATAACATACATAATCCTTTATCTCTGGCAAAGCTATTAGCTTTTTGGCCTTTGGCTGGTCGATGTATACAGTATCTATAGTTATTGCATGCAAGTGTTCTCAACTGACTTGCAAACCCTTTGATCAAACCAGCTAAACTTGATTTTCCAGATTATTCCAGAGACAAGGCGCACATCTATCAGCTTTACAAGTCCTGGCAAGCACTCAAGACCCCATGCTCCCCCACTCCCTTCATGAGACCCAAAGGTAAACAGGGAGCCAGTTCTCATTTAAATACGTAGCATCAGGATCTTGCCTCAACTTTCACAGTTGTAGCAGCAGAAGAAAAACAACAGTTGAAGTAAGAAAAAAGTTTCCTTGGCAAAGACGCCAAACTAAATAATGACACCCAAAGCAAAAACATGCTTCACTGAAACTAAACTTTAGTCAATTCAGCCTACTTAAAACAAAGCTTTTTTTGTGATTTCAAAAGTGAACATTGTACTTTGCTCTGGCAGCCATTTCTATGTTTTTGAATGATCCGATTATGCATAAATCCCTGGCCTACAGGCCTTTCAGCACCCCAATCCCGAGAGTGATTTGAAAACATGACTGAAAATTTCTACATACAGTGCCTGCCTTTTTCTTCCTCTTAACCTTTTAAAACATACACTTCGAGTGACAATGTTTTGACATACATTGTCATTGTGTATTTTCTCTCTGTCTCTCCCTTATTACTTTGGAAATATTTATAGAAGATCAAAGTCTCTACTTCCTGTTGCCTGGAAGCTCACAGTCTTCATCACCCCATCATCCACCTCTTGCTTCGTTGATGCGCCATCCTATTGACTTCCCTGAGGCGGAATTATTTGAAGATGCCATACGTGTCCACCTTTGCAATTTCTGCAATTTAGGGTAGGTAACAAACGAAAATCAGAATTTTTTTTTTAAATAATTGAAGCAGTGATGTCAAGGTCTTTATTTGAACAGTGACATAGATACTTGCTTGATGAGTAGCAGAGTATAAATGGTACACGTTTGAGAATACATGGTGGCTTAGAAGAGATTAAAGAAGCAGAGGAACACTTTCTCAGCGCCATTTTTCCTTGGAGGAGTTCAGAGCTAGCAATGCTGGCACAGTCCTTAGAGAAAGTGCCCTTTGAGAGGCAACAGTTCATTGGAGAGAAATCCCTATCATTTTGGTTAAATTCCTAAATGTGCCATCACATTCTGTACTCAGGAGTTTCCTCTGACATTAACAGGACACTTTCCTTACCTCTGTCTACAGTGTCATCTGGTAGCTCTCTGTTAACTCTTGTTTGGCTTTGCAAAGCAAGTTGATTGAGGGTTTTCTCTCCCACTGGGACCATGCAGGTATGAGTGACAAGCATGGTGAAGCTAGAAAGGACACTTTCTAACCAGGGCAGACGCTCCTAGGGGACTGCAGAAATTTCAAAGCAAATTTTTCACAGGTGGCTCCAATGCCCTAGTCTAGCCATGAGTTCTCTCTTAAAGCCAACTCTGGGATAGGGCAAGTCCACAAACCATCATGGGACTTCCCTGAAAAGTTATTGTTGCTCAGACCAGCCTTTAAGAACAGATAACTATATCTAGAGAGAGAAAATTCTTGTGGGTCTCAGCAGCTGTTGACACCTGTTGCTTACTCTACCTTTTGTGTGTATGTGTAAAACTGCACTCTCCTGGTTTTTTCTCTTATCCCCTCTGACAACTTCTTCTCAGTCTCGTTTGCTCTTTCTTCTCGTTCTAGATATGCTAGCTAGATAACATTATCTACTGGGAGAGTTTCAATTGCTTACTATGTAGTGAGGATTCTCAAATCTAAGTCTTGAAGCAACACTGCTGGTTGGGGTTTCAGAGTCATGTATCCAACTAATTACCAGACAGCTGCTTTTGAATGTCCCCCAGATACCTCAGACTCAACCTGCCCCAGACTGTAATCAGATACACAGCCCCTTCTGCCCTGTGACCTGTGACCTGCATCTCAGTGAATAGCATCACCTTTACCACATTTGTTCAAGCCATAAACCTGACAGTCCTTCTGATTCTTCCCCTTCTCTTAATTCACACATCTAGTCAAACCAGGTCCTGTTGATTCTACCTCTCCAAAATCTCTTAGATCTTCCCATTTCACTCCATCTCGTCCGGGAACTGCAGCACATAGCTCTGCACCATCTCCTGCCTGGATTCTGAGTTGGACTCCTTGCCCTCAGCCTCAGAGACTGAAGTTATAGCCTTTCTAAACTATAACTCCAACCTGCCAGTCTCTTGCCTTAAAGCCATCAATGGCTCCCCTTTGCTTTTACGATAAAAGCTAAATCCTTTAACATAGCTTATGAAGTCTGCGTATTCTTGGACTCTGAATACCCCTATGGCTTTGTCTCTTTCCCCTTCATCTCTCGAATGCCACCCTCCAGATTCTCTCCTTTACATCTCCATCTTCTCTCATGCTGTTTGTTGCCTTTTGCCTGGTTATGTTTGTTCCTCCTTATATATGGATGATGTCACTCAACCGTCAAGTCTTATTGAGATGTGGCTGTGTTTAGGAATCCTTCTCAAATATTTCAACTCTGGGTTTTAGTGCCTCCTTTTGCCCCTCTATACTCCTGCACATCATAACATTTATCTCTGTGTATATGATTGTAAATTCTTTAAGAGTTTCTGTTTTTCACTCTCCCTCCACTGTGACGGCAGTGGCTTGCAAAATGTCCAATATGTAGTGGGTAGTGAATAAAATATTTGGGGAAAAAAAGAACAAATGAAGGCATCAAAACAGCGTCCATCAATACTAGAAGGCCATCTTACTGGGTGAGGCAAATCATATATCTCCTTCATTCCTGAACCCAGTGCTGGAGAATCATATTTAATTGAACAGAGAGAGGAGGTTAAGGAAATGTTAGGGCTTGAAGGATTCTTAGAGATCGTTTTCATTTCATAGATGAAATAACAAAGATCCAGGAGAGTAAGTCACTTGATTATCAACCCATAGGATGACTCTGGTACCTCCTGTGCCAGCGTCCTCTTTTTTCAGGCTTTTTAGTTTTTGCCACTTTGCTGTGTATGAAATAGTAGCCCACTTTTTGAGTTTGTTTTAATGTGTGTGTTCCTGACTACTATTGAGTTGAAAATATTTCTAATATTTATTGGCCAATTGGAGTTTCTCTTTATTCAGTTGCCTATTTATATCCTTTCTCAATTTTTTATTGTGTCATTTTTTTCTTACACATTTTTAGGAATTCTTTATATATTCTGCATACTAATTCTTAGTAATTTATGCGACTTGCAAATATCTGGTAAATTTGAAGATAGCTGTAATCTGTGACCCAGTAGTTACATGCTTAGGTATATATCCTTGACAGAAACTCTCTCACATATGACCAAAGAAACACTTAAAAGGATTGTTCTTGTGGTGCTATTTGTAAAGACACAAAATTGGAAATAGCCTAAACGTACATTCAGTAAATGAATGAATCATTAAATTATGGTATATTCACATGATGGGAATAGAAGTTTAAGTGAATGAACTGGCTCTACATGTTATCAACGTAGATGATGTCAGAAAATATAATGACCAAAAAAGGCAAATAATAAAACAATACACACAGTACTCCATATTCATAAGTTTAACAATCCCACAAAACAATTCTAAATAATATTTATAAGCACATACATACAAGGTAAAAGCAGAAGACGCAATGCAGAAAAGTATTTTCTTCTAAGGAAGAAAACGGGATAAAGTCAGGGTGTTCAACTGGATCTATAACACTTTTATTCTTTAAAAGAAATTTTGGAAAATATAGCAAAATTAATGTGTGTTCATTCTGAGTTGTGGGAACGGATGCCTGTTATACTATTCTCTGTATTGTTTGTGCATGGTTGAAATATGTCCTAATTAAAGGTTCTGGCAACAAGGTATGCCAGAACCTTCTTTCAGGCAGAAGTGACAGAATATGCACATCTTTGAGGCCTGGAAAAACAGGATGTATTTGAAGAACTTATAGAGAGTGATGGGGGAAGGTTCTGGTGAAGTGGGTGGTAGGAGAAAGGCAGATCATAAAATACCTTGCTAGCTGACCTGGAGTTAGGAAGAGCTGTAGGCCTATGAGCATTGTAATTCCTGAAAGGAGAAAGAGATCAGTGAGAATAATCATGTTTGATTAAACCTTTACAACCCATTTATATGAATAGATTAGAGGAGCTGAAAGGAACTCAAAGGTTATCTCATCCAACTCCTTCATTTTAGTCACAGAAAAATGAGGTCCAGAAAGAAAAGGGAGTGCATTTTGTAGAAGGATATAGGGATGCAACTAATCCAATCATGCAATATATTTTTACTGGCTGACTTCTTAATGAATGTGACAACTAATTGTACTGTAGAGATAGAAGGTTTTTGATCAAATGGAACAGAAGATGCATAAATTTTGATTAGAAGGTATGGATATTGTTTTGGCTAGTGGGATATAATGCAAACTTTTGGGCAACAAACAGGTAACACCAAGTAGGCAGCTGCCTGTGATATAGGGATTTTAGAATGGAAAGACACAGGACATTAAAGGGGGACACTGGACGTAAACCACCTTACAATTGTGTCTGGATGAGACTTCCTTGTTGGCTGATCAGTATCATGTTGGATCCCTCTAGGCTTTTATGGCTCCAATAAAGACTATCTCATTAGGTGGCCCAAGGCCAAGAGATAACTGTGAGGACCTTCTGTGAAGATCTACAAAAGGTGACCTAAGGGGTCACCACCATTGAGGTGGGTCACTGTGATTTTTCTCAGGGACTTTCTTCTGATATGGGCAGGTTGTAAGACTGGAGAAGCACCAGTGATGCCCATCTTTGTCTTGGTGACATCTCCCAGAGGCTCACTATCAGGTCCAACCCCAGGTAAAGGTGAAGGAGCTTGCATGAACCACTCTGACCAAATTAGCTTACCCATCACAATTGACCTCACATTCCCCCAGTTAGAGATACTGGTCTGTAGGCACAAGAGGGGCTTGATGTCTCCTTTGACATGAACATATGGAGCTGGTCAGAGAAGAGGTTCTTTTGAAGGTATCTCCAGGAGCTTTTTGCACAGTGTATTAATACTATGACCAACACTATGATTAATACCATGTTGAATCAGATTAGCCAATTGCATTTTAAAAGGAATAGGGAGCTTTGTCCTAAAGGGGTGAGATGCAAGACTGGCAAGTTGATGAAAGTCTACACCAAATAAAAAACATCACAGCCTTAAACTTCTCTTCGACAACTCTTACTCAGACTTTGCCAACTCTAAGTCAGGTTAGGTACCTCTATTTTACATGTTCTCAAAACTCTGCATTTTCTTTTGTAGCACTCATCAATATTTTAATTAAATGCTCATTTGAGTAATAAGAGTTTAGTGTTTATCTTTCTAGATAGACTGTAAACCCTATGAGTGCAGGGAACACACCTCTCTTATTGTTTGCAATATCCTAGACCCCTCGCCTGGTGTTTAGTTTATAGTAGGCACTCAACACATGTTTGTTGAATGTATGTGATCAAGTGAGTGAATGAGTGAATGAATGAGTGTAAGAAAAAAGATGAGTGACTGAAGAATGAGTGAATTGATGGGTGGTATTGAGGGAGCAGCAGGAATACTAATGAGGAAAGCAGGCCCATATAGGCCACTATGGATGAGGCCTTGTCTTACAAGCAATCAACCTGAAGTGTGGCAAGGAGGAGCAAAGGTTTTAGTGGCAGGAAGGAAATATCCTTGAGTAGTGGGAGTACCAAGAACCTGTTTCTGAGAATAAAGGAAATTAGTTATCCCTGGAAGTATTCCAAAGTCAAATTTGACCTATTTCTTAATCTTCCTTGAGTTGACCACATCAGAATGCTCTGAGCGATTACAACAATGTCACGCCACAACCTCAAAAGACAATGACATCTCAAGGAGGACCGTGAAAGTGTCTCTTTAAACATACATTTAGTCACTATGGAATTTTTAAGTTTTGGACCTTGGTAATCCTCAAAATCTTTACACAATGGTTCGTTGTAACTGGCATTGTCTTTTATGACTTAATTGAATTACCCGTTCATGAGATGACTCAGGACATAAAGGCATTGCATAAATATGACATATTATTACTATACTATAACCATTTGATTCCAGACAACTTACCTTGAATTCACTTCCACTTTCCCATGACATTTAAATCTTGGTTTTTAAGATTCCCAGAACAGGAAGTACAAAAAATTCAGAAGAACACGGAATTCAGTTGTCTATGTGATCTAGCTACACCCTTGTTTACCTTATATCTACATTAGTCAAAAATATGTAAGTGTTATATGATATAAAATATTTTATCTTTGGTTCTGGGTTGAGGAATAAAAGTATAGATTTCATGATGATCATCACTGATCTTTACTTTAATAACTGATACTTCAATTCATTTCCTGGTTCAGAATAAACTAAGAACTCCAGGATAGTACTGCTTCTTTTGAACATGTCACATGTACTTACAAGCTAAAGGAGTAGTTATAATCAAGCTTGGTTTTGATGTACTGTTTCTGTAATAAGGTGATATCATTAGTATTTCCAAAAATGTAACCTCCTTTTGTTGAAATTGTGTATATAGCAACATGAAAGCTTTCCTTTCTTGTTTGGAATAAACAATGATTTAATTTTTTAAAAATTAATAGACTTTACTTTTAAAAGCAGTTTTAGGTTTCCAGAAAGATTGAGCAGAAAGTACAAACAGTTTCCATTACCTCCTTTCTCCTTCACTCCTATAGTTTCCCCTATTATTAACATCTTGCATCACTGTGGTACATTTTTAGAATTGATTAACCAATATTGATATATCATTATTAACTCATGTCCATAGTTTACATTAGGTTTCACTCTTTGTGCTATCCAGTTCTATAGGTTTTGACAAATGTATAATGTTATGTATCCATCCATTACAGTAACATACAGAATAGTTTCACTACCCTAAACATCTCCTGTGCTCTACCTAGTCACTCCTCTCTCTCTCCACCAAACCCCTCAATGATTTAATTTTATGTAAAATAGAATCATATTTTTCGGATAGCAACAAAGAATAATGTCAGAAACATGATAAAAACTAAAGGGACATATATAATATTTTATTCTCATTACATTATTATTTTCATCTTATTACTCCAAGCTCTGCTTTTAAAGAATACGTTAATAAATTTTAATTTAATTAACTTCTCAGAATGCTTACCAAGTAATTCTTTTGATCTATTTTTGTCTCTGATGATAGACCCCACCCTTCTGGAAAAAAAGGACATGTCTAGAATAAAAAAAGAAATTTTTTTCCTTCCTTTCCTCCTCCTTTCATTGAAGGTGAGAGGCACTAAATTGTCAACTGTGGTTCATTTTTGAGTACCATTACCTCTTATCCCCAAGTTGCCAAAATAATCATATACCCCCATCAGTAACACCATCTTTAGCATTACTATCAACATCATAAAGAATCTTTATTAAGTGCCAGCCCTGATGGCCTAGTGGTTAAAGTTTGGTGCACTCCATTTTGGTGGCCTGGGTTCAGTTCCTGGATGCGGAACCACACCACTCATCTGTCAGTAGCCATGCTGTGGCAGTGGCTCACATAGAAGAACTAGAAGGACTTACAACTAGAACATACAACTATGTACTGGGGCTTTGGGGAGGGGAAAAAAAGAGAGAGAGAAATATTGGCAACAGATGTTAGCTCAGGATGAATCTTTCCTAGCAAAAAAAAAAAAAAAAGAAGAATCTTTATTGAGCATCTATGTGTACATGATGCTGTTAGGTCTGACCTATCAGAAGGAACTGTTTGACAGTCATTCTCTAGATCCCTAAGACTTGTCCAGAGATTTCCCTGCCTCCCAGACGAGGTGCTTTTCACTTGGCATTAGGGAAAGTTTTCACTTGGTATTGCCAAGCAGTCAGGGTTAGATTCCTGGTATGGTACCTTTTCCTCCAACATTGCTGTAGTGTGTTGTAGAATTAAAGCAAATGTGAAAAACGGTAGAGGCGGTGTCTCTCCATTCTTGACCAAAGGAACAGGAATGTCCCAGCTCTGTAGCAACTGAACTCCTTAAAGAACAGCTTGCCTAATTCATATGAACGTTACCTTCTTTAGCAATCATAGACTCCAAAATGTCCTCTAGAGCATGGTACTTGTTGAATGGTACAATGTTGAATACATTGCCATGGTTGCTCCTCTAATTAATAAAAAGACTGTGTTGAGTTTAAAAACAACTAATTCTTTTCATGTCTGAGTTACCTTTAGTAGCTATTATAAATTATTACCTTCCTCAACATCAGAGGTGTCTTATGACTAAAAAAGGAGACAGCCCCCATGATGCTCCTTAACAATGACGCTTATGTTTCTTTTGGTAAACTCATAATGTTAATTACACTCTGCAACAGATGGAGTGCCTTCCATCAAGGACCTCAATGCACTTTACAAATGTCATGAGTCATCAAAGCCCTTCTATAATGGAGGTAAGTATCTGTGGCCACAATTTTGATTAAAGAAGCACAAAGAAGGTAAGTGTTTTTGTTTTTAAAGTGGAATTTGTTTTAGTCAAAAGATTTAGTTATCATTTAAGAAGGCAGAGAAACTCAATGAATATTTATTGAATGAAACTTGATAAATAAAAATGAATGAAATGGTTCATCAACAAGATTTGGTTGTCCTGGCAATGAACACCTGGACCATATTAATTATTTTGAAGAGTCACAGATGAATAGGTCAGAAGTTATCTACTGCTAATTAATCCATCTTCGCAATGATTAGTGTAGAAAATAGCTATTTAACCATCATAATGATACGGCAAATTTAGAAAATGGAAACAGCCAAAGATTTTCATAACATGATACAGAAACATTGAAATTTCAAGCCATAAGATTCCAGAGATTATTTAGTCAAGCACTTTCATATTTCAGAAGAGAAAATTGAGATCCAGAAAGGTTAATAATTGGCTTGCATGAAGTCACTCAGCTTTTAAAACCTTAATTTAAGTTCTTTATACTCCCTCCTGTTTCAGAAAGGGTTTAATGTGGCTCAGTCACTCAGCTGGTTGGTGGCATCGCTAACTAGAATCCAGGCTCCTGACCTTAACTGATACATCTTCCCACTAAATTCCATTTTAAAAAACTTTCACAAGGGTCTTTCTACACTCTAACTATCATAAAGTCATAGCATGTGCAAGTTGTAAAGAGGTTGCTTTTGTTGATCTTCCTTTTTCAATTGGTAAGGAGTCTGATATTCAAGGAGTTTAATGGAATCACTCAAGGTCCCATGACTAGTTACTGGCAGACAGAAGCTTAGAATCCCCATTGCCTCTCCTTTCACTACTTCAGAATCTGGAATTTTAATCTATTAGTCAGGATCCTGGTCACCAAAACCACTAAAAGAATTTTGTCT
Organism: Equus quagga; assembly: GCF_021613505.1. Classification (NCBI taxonomy): domain Eukaryota; kingdom Metazoa; phylum Chordata; class Mammalia; order Perissodactyla; family Equidae; genus Equus; species Equus quagga. The sequence goes on along the minus strand of NC_060272.1, from coordinate 35,630,637 downwards.
TGATTTTTTTGAAAGCATCTTTTACTAAAGACAAATGAGAAATAAACAAGCTAATATTAAGGATTTTAAAATGAAAAAAAAATGTCCAGGACATGTCATTAGGTCAGTAATCATTAAGATTCCACCCATTTATTTGATATTGTTTACACTTGTGGATCCAGACAATGATGACTATTATTTATCATAAGAACACTGTGATATTGAAGATCCCAAAGTGCTTACTGAATTTTTAGAGACTGAACTATCTCCATTCAAGGTTGTGTATTTTTATTTATGATAAAAATCGGCTACAGTAAGTAAAATGTATGGCAACCCTCACTGAACAAGAACATCTAACTGAAACGACACGTTGCGTCTTAACCATCATTGATAACCAAGAATTTCTAGCATTTTTATGTGTTTTAAGTTTGCATCATCCCATTCTACAACTCCAATTCTTTTATTAAAACAGGGATAATACCAAATAAAACAGAAAAATACTTGAGTGAGTTTCAAGATGGTTTTTTTCTCTTATTTTAAGAGCCTTCCTCCCTGTAGAGGTTGTCATACAAGTAAATACTTTGGACCATCTGGTCTACCTTTTTTTGAAAAGAAAAATTCCAAAATGAAGGCTTTCATATCAAATAAATCTTGCAATACAATAACACTTTTCATTTGTGTAGTGTTTTTAACTGAAGCTGGTAATGAACATGGACAATTCTTCAGAGATCTCTGTGAGCTAGTGAAATAGACTGCTCCTATCACTGAGATGGAAAAGCTGAGGACTAGGGGGTAGGGTGGAGTGGTAAGGGGAGTGATCAGACTGTCCTTGAGTGATATAGGGAACAAGTTATCAAGCGCTCCTGCTATGTCTTCAATTTTAATGCTAGACTAGCAGACCTAGGGAGGTTATATCAGGCTTTGATTCTGAAAATACTCAACTCCAGACTTACTTGCTGTTGCTCATGTTTATTCTGCTGCCTTTACATCTTGTTTCCCTGACACACACAAGCTCACCACATGAAAATGATTCCCTGCTATTTGTATAGGAAATTAACGATAGAGCTCCTCATTACTCTGTTTATCTCTCTGTGCGTACTAGGGTCCTTGGAAGGTTGTAAGTGGAATTTGTAGTGTGAGTTGAATATTAATAAGATAAGGAGAAGAAATAAGTTTCTCCTTCCCTTTAAAGCCTCAAACTGGCTGTGTGATCAGGAACATCAGCTCACATGGGTAGGCCTAGGCGTCCCACCTCTGTACCCGGTTCCTCATTAATACCTCATGACAACTTAATGGCATCACTTCAAGACAGTTTGGATTTTCTAAGTAAAACACTCAAGAAATCAATATCCTTTACTTGAGTTAAATGCTTTGTTTTATTAGGAGAACTGTGAAATTTTAACACACTACTCTTCTTTTTACCTTCTTTTTGAAGTATGGTAGAGGGTTAGCAATGACATTTAGCACAAAAAGCAAAGCATTTCTAACTCCTAAAATAAATACATCAATATGCTATTTTATTACTGTATTCTGTAAGTGCAAATGCTTGTTTCTGTAGGTTTTTCCCTCTGGCAGGGTTTTACCTCCTTTCCTTGTCTAGGCTCTTAACTTCAATATAAAAGAGGCAAGGGATCTATAGAAAAACAGTCGAGGTTTATATGCAAATGAGGATTAAAAAGAGAACACTGAGATGGGATAGTTGAGACTGTTCAAATTTTTTTCTCATTCTTCCCCAGAGCTGACTGACAGGTAGACCCAGAGGCAAAGTTTTAATCAGTGGTTATCATGCTGTGCTCTTACGTCTTCCACCATCTGAAAATACCAAATTGTTTAACAGCAGTTGAACAGGAATCCTCATAACATCTTTTCAAATTAAATAGATGGCTTGAATTATTAGCCTCATTTGTTAGAGATAGAAATAGGGATATTAATTTGTATTACCTGAACTCCGAAACATTGAATCCTAACTAGTCACTCAAAGTCTAACTTAAGCTTCTTGCCCTAAGAATTTGAATTCAGATCAGTTCAACAAACAGATAAGGAATTCTCAACTATGTGTCAGGCACCAGGCTGGTTAAAGATTGGAGTGTAGGTAGGAAAACAGAATCAGAGTTAAGTCAAGCTTAGTTTTCAGGCCACTGATTTTAGCTTTTAAAATTGCGACTGTTTAGAATTAAGTACTTTTCAATGTATTGTGTTCTGTAGTTGGAAAAAAAAAGTGGAGAGAGCAATGTGATGCCCCATAAATACTCGGATATGGGAATGGAGTGAATAATTGGTAGCTAAGTTATTTCAAACTGGAATAAAATTCAAATTTATTTCTATATAAGAGACATTTAAAAATTTATTAACCACGGCTCCTGAAAATTACTATAACTTTTAAGAGCCATTCTATCAATGATAATAACTGACTATCATAGGCAAAGCGTGGTCCCAGGTGCTGAGAGGATCCAGAAATGAGAATCCAAGGGGCTTACTCAGAGCAAGGTTTACCTCTAGGTGCTAGCATGGAATATGTGCTTACATAGAGTCATGACTTCTATTTTACCAATAACGAAAGTCTTAACGTCATTTTCCTGCATACCCAATCAACAGCTTTGGTTTATGTCGCCTCTCACTTTCAGTACAATCTATAGAACTTTTCCATTGACAATTTTTTACTGTATCTTTTTAGCATCCAATTCAGTCATTATTACCTCCATTTTATAGACAACAAACTGAAATTATTAAGCAGTTAAGTCAGTCGTTCAAGGTCAAGCAAAGTCTCCTGACTGCCCCGTTCATTTTTTTTTTCACTAAACTTCCCTGCCTGAAGAAGGGTGATTTGAGCTTCTTAGCAGAAAGTTGAAGGCACTTGATAAAATTTTGTCAGTGAAACTTTCTTTAATTAAAAATATTTTATTATAATGCTTTTACAAAGAAAAGAAGGAAAGAAAAATACATCTCTTGCCATCTTGCCACTCAGTTTCTCTTTTTAGATGAACTTCTATGCTCATATAAAATTTTTAAAATGAGATCAAATCACGTAAACTGCTTTGTGTCCAATGAATGTTGAATGATTGTATGAATCAACTCTATGAATGAACTATAAAAGAATTTTGCCCTTTCCTTGTGGCACGTATTCTCTGCCTTCCATCATTTATTTATTACATTTTTTTTATGTGAGGAAGATTGGCTCTGAGCTAATATCTATTGCCAATCTCCTCTTTTTGCTTGAGGAAGATTGTTGCTATGCTAACATCTGTGCCAATCTTCCTCTACTTTATGTGGGATGCCGCCACAGTGTGGCCAGACAAGTGGTGCTAGGTCTGCACCCGGGATCTGAACCTGCAAACCCTGGGCCGTCAATGTGGAGCACGAACTTAACCACTACGCCACTGGGCTACCCCCAATTTCTTGTTTTCCAAGTGAGGATTTAGTTGTTTGGGGGTAAAATTCATCTTTATTTTGAATCTCCTCGGCATGTAGCACTGTGCACTGAGCAGAGTATGTACTCAATAAACATTTGCTGAATGAATGAATGATTATCTCCATTGGGGGACACAAAACATGACCACGTTGATTCTCTGCTCATGGAGCTCCTTGCTGGCTGTGGCTGGGTCTTTTCTATTGCTAGTAGCCTAGCTGGGAACTGAAGGCTAACTTAGAAGTCTGGGTCTCATATTTCCAGTGTCCCCCTCAGTAGCTACCTGATTCCACACAGGTACTCCATAAATGTTTGCGGGTGAAAAGAGAAAGAAAAGGAGGAAAGAGAGAAAAGTTGCTTATACTAATGCTTCACAATTGTTGCATGTTCTGTAAGGGCCAGGAACTGTTTTAAATGCCTTACCTACATCATGTTGTTTACTCTCTGCAACAATTCTGTGAGCTAGATCCAATCAGTATCGTCATTTAATAAAACCTAAGCACAGAGAGAGTAGTCTGTCCAAGCTCACTGAGCTGATAAGTGGGAGAAACAGGATTCAAACTCAATGTTCTTTATCACCGAGTTATTCTGCCTCTTGGTACAGCCACTTGGAGTTTCAGTATAGCACAGGAGGAAAGAAGGAAAGAATGGTTCCTAGCAGAGAATCCGCGACAGCCAACGTATGAGAGTGGAGAAAGCACTAGAGAAAGACCCAAAAGTCCTATATCTCAATAATAATTTTTCCTGATTCATTTAACTTCATCTAATGTCTCAACACAATTCTCTAATCTGCTAAATGGGTATCATTATTCTAGAAGTACTTTATTCAGAGTTGTTGTAAATTTATGTGAACATGATTTGAAATGAATAAAGTACTATAACTATGAAAGCTGAATATTTTGATAGCTCTGATATACACGGAACAGTATATTTTATCTGTCATTCTCAACAAATATAATTGACTTTATTCAGCTGAATAGAGGCACCGTGCATTATTAGATTCTATAGATTCTTTACAAATGCTGTTTGATAAAATACAGACATTTTTTGTATTATTATAGACTTTTTATAAAGTTTTTGTGATAGAGCATGGATGGAATCTCAGTTTAAAACTGGGCACATCTGGCATTACCCAACTCCCTCACAACACAGTGGTGGGGGTGGTTGCCGGGGAGGGGGTAAACACATAATCAGAGGAAAGAGCTCCACCTACTGATCGGCAAGGTCACTTCCTACCACACCCTTGAAGTCAACCTAACACACAGCAATAGGAACACAATTACCACTGCCACCACCACACACATACGCAAACACAAAAACTCTATCATTTATTGAGCATTTATTATTTGCCAGGCAATTGAAAGTTTTGTCCATCAATCCTAACGACAATTCCAGCAACAGTAGTTAACAGACACTGAATCCAGGCCACCTGGGCTCAGAGCCTGAATCTGCCATTTTCTAGATGTGTGGCTTTGGGCAATTTACCTAATCTCCCTGGGCCTCCATTTCCCCACGTGTAAAACAGGGTTTATAATAATTTCGACCTCATTGGGTTGTTATGAGGATTAAATAAATCAATATTTGTAAAGAACTTACAAAAATGCTTGGCATTCATTCAGTTTGTGAGATAGATTTTAAAAGGAAAAGAATGGGTAAGGAAGGTGAAGCTTAGAAAAGTTTGCCTCTTTAGGATTTCTGTGACAAAGTCAGGAGTTAACACAGACTCTCTGACCCCAGTGCCAGTGCTCTTAAACACTAAGCTATCCAGCTTCTTACTATGTGCCTGTATGATGAAACACAACCTAAAGGAACTAAGGAGGCCATATGATTAGGTTCTTATCTACTGAGGATGATTTGCAATTTGAATTAAATCCAGTTTAATCTTTTCCATCTTATCTTTTCCATTCTTATCTTGGATTCCGAATCATTCCTCAATCTCCTAGCTTCGTTAATTGTTGTTACAAGAATTTTCATGAAAAATAGCAAAACTTCCCCCAAAGTATGATGATCCTGGAGCACTTTTCTTTTTATTTTCCTTATTATTTTGTGCGCCCTTCCTAAGCGTCTCCTTGCTATTGCTTGCAAACTTCTCATATCAAGCTTCTGTCTCAATCGACTTGTTAAAGTCACTATTCAACTCTTGATATAAAGGCAAGCAGCAGTGATAATAATCTGCTCATTATGTCGAACTGACTCATGGGAATGTTCACGGAAGTCATAAAACTTGGTGTTTACCATGGAATTGAATTAGCACGAACTGCTGAGGCAATGACTTAAGCTTCATTGGAAGAATATAGAATTTAGGTGATAGGGTGGAACACAGTGCTAAGAAATATTAGAGGAAAGTTCTAAACATCAGCTATCCCAAAATGAAGATAAGTCAGAGACAGAGCCATAGGAAAGACAGCAGCATATTGCTTCTTTTCCTCCCTAAGTCAACATATTAGAAAGTGTAGTCACAACTTAATGATATATGAGATGAGATAAAATATTTGGGGAAATTATTAGAGATTTATTACACCATTTTAGGTATGGTTGGATCTCTCTATATTTTACATGGGATTTACAAAATTTGTTAAGCTCCCAGGGAGAAACAAAGGTAATTAAAATGTTGGCAAATAGAATATATGAAGAAAATTAAAGGACTGTGGGGAATTTAATCTGGTGGAAAAAAGCAATTAGGGATAACCTAAGTGGTTTCAAGTCTATGGAATGTTATTTATTAAAGAACCAAGTATTTGTTCTCTATTTCAATAGAGATCAGAAAGAGAAATGGCTTAAGTTGCTGCGAGAAAGCTTATGTTTACATACAAGAGAGAACTTCTTGATTAAACTCTAGAACTTACTAGGGAGGGAAATTGTGGGTCTTTGCTTCAGGAAATCTTTACGAATTGAAGAGGTAAGCCCTGGGTAATCTGATGTGGTGTTGGATTGAAGCAGAAGGCTTAAGCGGAATTTCTTTAGGTCTCATCTAGTATTTAAATGCCATGATTGCGTAACTAAGAATTTGTCCACAAAGCAGGAAGAGAAGCAGACAGAACAATTAGGCATGGCCCATTTAGCAATGCAGTTGCTCTTCTTGAGCGAAGATTTTGGAAATCTGTTTTGAAGCAGAGTTACAATGTCATAGCCAAAACCTTGTAAACACCTTGGAAGGCCCTGGTCAGGCATTCACTTTTTTAAATCTTACTGAGAAGGTCAATTTGGGTAGCAAAAGACATGCTCATTGCTTTCCATTCATGTGGAAATTTGTGGCATCTATGTGTGTATCTAAAAAATAATTCATGTTATAATAAATATAATATTTTAGATAAATTTGTCTGATATGGACACAATTTAGTCAGTTACTTTTTGGTAGTTTTCTGATGGTAGATCTTAGATTGAAATTAAAAGCTGTTGTCAATATCTGGGGGTGATGATGAGATGTTTCCCAAGATTTGGGAAATAAAATTGCCTCCCTCCCCCTGTTTAATTAACTGTCCTTAAAGTTAAAATTAGGAAATTCCTACACAGTGGATATGATTAGCCATATGTATAAGGTGAATGAGGAGTTTGGGAACAACTGACATTTCAATCAAGGTAAACTGAGGAGAAATATCAGAAAGGAGAGGTAGACTGTGGTTACAGCTTTATAACTCAGTCTGTGGAAACTTCAACGTTTGCTTCCTATCCTGTCTTGGAGAAAGCTTCCGTAAATACAACGAGGCTCATCAACTTTCGAAGCTTAGAAAAGGCCAAGTCACTGAAGCCAAAATGATCAGGGGAGACTTTGGTAAGACTTTCCTCTATTGGCTGAGCATCTCATGCTACTTAAGATTTCCTTGGTCCTTGTGCTCTGATTCCATCCCTTCTCACCAAGCAGCCTTGAGAAGATCTGGCTTTCCACGTCACTTGACAATCGGAGAAAATGTATTGATCTGCCAACTCAATCCTTCCACCCTTCCTGACAGTTAAATTTTTCATAGTGAATGACTTATAGATCAGTCCCTATGCGTTGGACTAATGTAAGTCTACTCGGGAGAGATGGCTCACCTGTCGGCCTGCTAATATTAGTGGTCTGAATCTTTTGGTTTCATATCCTGGTATGGAAAGTCTCCCCTGATAACTTTGGCTTCTGTGACTCTGCTTTTTAAAACATATTTGTATTCAGGTGATTCTTCTTCTCCAGCTCACACAGCTGAGAGCTCCCTCACTAGTTCTAGAGGGTGGAAGTGAGGAGACTGGGTTAAGATTTGGGGGCGGGAGGTACTGAGAGAGTCTCAGGCTGTCTGGCAAGCGGATAATTCTCATGCCAGAACTGTGGTGTGGGAGATGACTCACAAGTTCTGCAGCCACGTTCATCAGACACTTTGTATCTCAACTGTTTTGAAATATAACAGCCCCAGTATTTACTCAAACACATCTTAGCCGTTTCCTGCATGCTTTCCAGTGCTCCAATAGAATGGTTTTGTCTAGATGACTGGAACTTATGGTGCCATACATCATAAAACTGTAGAGACGTATGCGTATTAGTTTCAGATGGTAATGGATTTCCTGACTCTTGCACCAGCACTCTGGTGAATCTCACCACCACAGTGCCTCCGGTTGTGACCTTATCAGATTTCATAAGCTAAACAGGCCTTGGCTGAGGCGGTTCGAATGGCAGTGGTCCAAGGAAAACCAGGTGCTACAGGAAGTGGAATTGGTGATTCAGTCAGGTGCATTCTTTCTTATGATTCAGGCTGACCCACTAACTAATCATTGTGAGTGGGCACTCTGCTCTCAGGGGCGCTTGTGAATAAGATGTATAATACAGGTCTTAATCACGTTTGGTGACTGACGGGCTTTCATAGACATTGCTCTATGCAATGCCTTCAGAATTTCAAAATGGAGGAATTGATTCTCTTGTGGTAATGAAAATTGTTGGTAATACCATTGTAGGTGTGCTATAGGCTCTACTTCCTATCCTTACTCAGTACTGAAGCGTGGAGTACGTTATTAAGTACTCGAGGCATTTTGCTTCAGAGCTAGTTTTGCGCTTGGCAGTGAGTGTGTTTATTCTGGGATTTTTTTTTTTTAGTTTGTTAAATCTTTAGACTTTACAGCAATATATGTAAGTAAGGTAACTTGTTTATTTCATTTATTTGTTTATGTTCTCTCTTTAGGATGTAAAAAAGACTACTAAATAGAAGCAAATAAATTAATAAATAAGAAAACCAAGGCAAGAAGAAAATATGACTAAGAAAGTAAGGCCAGACAGGAGTGAGGAAACATATATATATATATATAAATAAATATATATGTGTTTAGCATATATATATATGTATATACTAAAATATCTATAGGACATATTATAGCCAACCTATAAAACACAATTATAACAAAAGTATTCTTGCCTAATCCAGAGGAGAAAGTCAGCATAATGACTAAGCTCTTACTCTTTGCCGTGAGACAGGTGTGGGTTTGCATCTCCACTCTGCCATTTACTTACTAGCTGTGTCACTTTGAGCACATTACTTCATGTCTATACTGTGAAATGGAGATAAGAATAGTATCAGCCTCAAAGACTTATTCATGAGTGTCAAAGATAGCTCACGTAAGGGCTGGCCCCAAGGCCGAGTGGTTAAGTTCATGCGCTCCACTGCCATGGCCCAGGGTTTCGCCGGTTCGGATCCTGGGCGCGGACATGGCACTGCTCATCAGGCCATGCTGAGGCGGCATCCCACATGCCACAACTAGAAGGACCCACAACTAAAATATACAGCTATGTACTGGGGGGATTTGGGGAGAAAAAGCAGAAGGAAAAAAAAAAGCCCATGTGAAATGTTTAGCATATGTGTGACATGGTTTATCAAATGGTAACTATTTTTATTATGATTATTATATTAATTCCCATAACTTTATGATTGAATAGAAGAGTTCCAAGTTGCCTTTTAAAAACATGTGTCCTTTTGCAGATTGGAGGAGGTATGAGTCCAGCAGGCCTTGAAGCAGATGGCATCGTTCATGGCCATTTTCTTCCCAAGCTGCGGATCGGGATGGCTCAGTGACACTGCTGACCCTCCTTCCGGGCTGTAACGGGTTCCTGCTTTACTTCAGGCCTGCTTTGCCCTTTTCCCTTTCAACTTTTCAAGGGCTATATCCATGTCTCCTAAAGGTTTTGATGGTCAATACAGGGATCAGTTAACAATATATTCATTAATTTTTTTTTCTTTTTTGTGAGGAAGATTGGCCATGAGCTAACATCTGTGCCAACCTTCCTTTACTTTGGAAGTGGGGTGCCTCCACAGCATGGCTGATGGGTGGAGTAGGTCCATACCTGGGATCCAAAACTGCGAACCCGGGCCACCAAAGTGGATCGTGCAGAATTTTAACCATTTGGCCACGGGCTGGCCCCAATATGTTTGTTAATTTGATAAGCAGTGTAAGTTTCTGGGAATGAAGTTTTCTGGTTCATTTTCACTCCAAGGTGGTAAGGAGATGGACTTGTCTTGGCTGCCCCTCACTGTCCATGGCCTGAAGAAAATGGAATCTTCCCAGGGCTTTGCAAAGACCTTACGGAACCTGCAGGGCTCGTCACCTAATCCCTCCCTCTATTCTTCCTTATTGAGGAGCTGTCCCTGCTTCACTGCCACAGGCACAACCACCCACTTACCTAGAGTGAAACTTTGATCCTGAAATGCCAGAATCATCTTAATGAAGCTGAAGCTGCCCTGGGCAGGATCACGGCTCACTATGCATTTGGCGAAATAAAAATCTGCCAAGGAAGTTACAACCAAGGAAGTCAGAGGAAATTATCCTTCAAAAGCATCTTTTCAGGCACCCCATATTTTCCTTCCAACATTTCTTCTTAAAATAGAGAGATTAAAGTTTATATATAGTTCAGGTAAATTCAAAACTAGAAAAACTTTCCATCTGAGAATAGGCCAGCCATATTTGGAGTGACAAGCTAAATGTGCACATTCTAGAAAAGAGCTCCTTGAGCAATACGTGGTGTTTCCTCAGCATCTTCTGTGAATTTTCTCCCCTAATGGATATGCAACTAAATAGAGTAGCTGAATTTCTAAAATAACATTTCTGCACTGGAGTTATTTGTCCTAGGAAATTCTTACCTGAGTAAGTTCGGAGCTTACATTTCAAACTTTTCTATGGTCTCTGAACTTGTGCTCTTCTCAAATTACTAAATATGATTACTTTTGGTGGGCTGTGGAGTCAGGGTGTGTTCAAATCTCAGGTTAAGCACTGACTAGTTGTGTGACAAAGCAGATCATCCTATTCTTTTAACCCTAAATTTTCTCATCTGTAAACTAATTATTAATAATAAGGTTGTAAAGATTAATACATGTCAGTTGCTTAGTGCACTGCCTAGTAGATACAATTCATGTTAGTTGCTACAATTATTATGGTCATCGTTATTTCAATGTTAAATGTTAACTTCAAAAGTGATCAATTTAAAGGATATGATTGTATAATTTAGTGTATAATTTACAAAAGAAAAAGTTCAAGGGCACATAAACTTGTCAAGAAATGTTCAAATTCACTAAAAATCAGATAAGTGCAAATTAAACACTGGCATAATTTTTACGACAGAATTGGAAAAGACTATTGAAAATGATAATCTTCTACTTGGGCAAAAGTATAGTTAAAAAGGCCAGCCCTCCCAGACCTAAAAATGAGACTGTAAATTGGCATAACCTTTTGGGAATGCAACTTAATCTGTATCAAGGGTTTTAAAAGTTTTCACACTCTTTGACCCTATAATTGGGTATGTACCATATAGAGACAGCCAGTGAGGGTGTCAAAGATTTTATTAAAGCATTATATATAATAATGATAAATGCAAACTAATGTGTGAAAATAGATGAATGGTGAAATCTACCATTGGAATATTATGAAGTTTTAAAATAATAGTTTCAAAGAACACTTAAGGTTAAGAAAAATACTCCTATGATATTGTAAAACTGAATAGCTTATGTGATCTCACTTTTTAAATATTATATTAAATATGTATCAGCCATGTCTTTTAGATGTCTCCACATGGATGGCCAATAGGCATCTCAATCTTGACCTATTTAGATCCAACGTTTCTTGTTCCCAGCTACCAATCCCTAAGTCTATTTCTCCTCTAGTCTTCCCAATCTCAATAAGGGAATTTCTATCCTTTCAGCTGTTCCAGTCAGATATCTGGGATCTTTCCTGAACTTTTCTCTTTCTCTCACACCTACAATCAATCCAACAGTCAATCCATTCTCCTCTCCTCTTAAGCCATCCAGAATCTGACCACTTTCCACCATCTCCCACTGCTTCTTCTCTGGTTCAAGCCTCAGTCACCTCCTAGCTAGATCACTGTACAGGTCTCTTAACTGGGATCCTTGCATCAACCCTCCATGCTGTTTTCTCAGTACAACAGCCAGAACGAGCCTTAAAAATGTGTCAGGTCACGTCACTTCTATGCTCAAAGGCCTCCAAAATAAAAGCCAGATCTATGTATTGGCCTGCAAAGGCCTTCCTGATCAGCATTTCTGCTCTCCCTCTGCATTCATTCTCTACTTTTCTTCTAACTCAAACTGTTGGTTTCAGCCACACTAGCCCCTTGTGTTCCCAAGACCCACCAGGCACCCTCCCTTCCCCTCCTCTCACCTCCACCTGGAATGCTCCGTGTGGCTGGTGCTGTCACTTCCTTTAGGGCTTCACCTACATCTCATCTCCTCACATGGCCACTCGTGTTGAAAGATACCCCAGCCTGATCCCAATATTTCCCCTCCCTACCTGCTAGACAGCCTTTTAAAAGAGCACTTGCCACCAAATGACTTTTTGTACCTTCCTTGTTCACTTCCTCTCTCTGAATGGAAGAATGGAAGCCCTCTGAGAGATGCTGACTTTTCTTTGTGCTCACTCTTGGATCTCCACTACTTGGAACAGTGCCTGCCATACGTGTTGAAAAAAGGAACAAGTGTACAAATATGTGATGTTCTCTACATGAATTTGATGCTTTTTATTTCCTTGTTGATACTCTTCTGTACTTAAATTTTCAAAAATGACATTTTTTTCTACTTTTATTGTCAGAAAAAACCCACTATAAAATTTTTTTTAATTTTTAGTTTGTTAATTGCTGATATTAAAGGGCTGACTGAATACATGAATCGACGCTTTTCTGTATTTTGTCTTGGATAGCTCACTATGACGTCCAAATCAAGATGAAGTTCTTTGTCTTTCCTTAACTCTCATTTTCTCTCTTTTATGGCATTATTGAAAATATCATATTTTCTGTACTTTCTAAATCGGAATCTGTATTCTCCTTGTGAGTTAGCTCCTTGCCCATCTGTCCACTATTATTACTACTTCTATTAATACTTCAATTATTTTGCTGTCTGTAACCTTTACCTTTCTATCTTCTCTCTCCACTTCTTCCAATATAGCAAATCCTGTTTTGAGGTTGGTGTATCTGTGCACATTAGAAGGACACTAATATCTGTAGGATGCCCAGGTTCTGGGAACCTGGCCAAGTCATGTTACACATACTATACCTTTTCTTCCTCAGAATAACCCTCTTTAGTGGTTGTTATTACTCCGTATGATAATGGGGAAGCTGAGGCTTTGTGAGTTTAAGGAACTCACTGGAGAGCACATAGCTAGGAGGTGACAGACAGCATGCCTATCTGACTCCAAAGTCCACACTCTTTCCACTTTTCATAATGTTCCGTGGTTGCCTCCCAGCTCTGCAATTTGTTTATTTATTTGTCCATTTATACACTCCCTCCTTTCAGAAAGGATTTGAAGGAGATGACACTATTATTATTGTTACTAAGCTTTGGCATCTGCCTCCCTACTGTCTAAGCCCAAGAGGTTGGGGAGGATGGCATGAGCTACAGGTGGACTGTGGGAGAAAGTTCATCCTGTCACCACAACCCATCCTCTTAGCATCAACTACCAAGAGTGGTGAACTTGCAACAGCATCTGAGATGTGTCCCCAGGGGCAGTGTAGGGGGTGTTTGCTATAGGACGTTTCCAAGCTTAGATTGGTAAGTTTAGTTTGGTAACCACTGTACTAATAGCTCTTTGATCTAGGGCTTTCATTAGTCCTTTGGTGATTATTTTCTTTGGAAAATTACTTTTCCTTTAGACTTAAAAAAAAATGTTAAGTATATCCTTATTCAATCTTCTTTGTGGAGAAAAACTCCATTAGTTTTTATGAAGGGAAAACTAAGATCTGTGGAGTAGCACTTTAAATGTATTATCTTGTTTATTCTTCACAAATCCCTGTGAAATAGATCCCATTATCTTTTTTTTTAACAGATGAAGAAATTTGTATGGAGGAAAATTAAGTAATTTGCATAGCAGGGTCCTACTATAATTCTATTGGACTTTAAAGTTTATTTTCTTCCTACCACCCTATGAACTCATTCTACTTTTACATATGCAAATGTTGGATATGTTGGACTGTGGTTTTGAAACCCAGGGTCTTTTTAAAAAAGAACACATAGAATAGTTTCAGAATGTGACTGCTGAGGAAAACGGCAATATTTCCATCAAGTAGAGAAACGCAGCCTGCTTTACTGGGCTTCACAGGAGGTACGAGCACTGGCATGGTATCGATGCATGTGTCTATGACTCCCTTTGTGATCTGAAATATGTCTCTACATGTTCGTTTGTAACATCACATGTTGATATTCCTCACCAAAATTAACATTATCAAGCCGCTTTGATGTACAAACTGCATAAGAAAGTTTAAATATTGACTTGTCTGGGGACAACATGGGCGTTAACAAAATGGCTTTCTTGGCTCCTTTTCGGATTTAGACTTATATAATGGTATTGCTAAACTAATACGGAGGCCGTACATTATTAATGATCCATCACTTATCTAGAATGTGACCTTCTAAACGTTGCTTGCACTTGGGAAGAATCAAGTTCATCTCGGATGGTATTTAAGGGACCGTAGAAGTAAACTAGTTCTCCCAGTGTCGGGAAACTGTGAGTCATCTCGACTCTCATGCTATCTGACTCTGAATGAAAAAGGGCAATGTTCACATAGAAACCGTAGAACTTGTCACGTTAAGAACAGACTGATCTTGTTCTAACCCTCTTGCAGAACTCCAGATACCCTTATATGAGGAAAAATTTTCAGAAATTAGTAAATTAAGGTTCAGCCTTAAGGAATGTGACTAACACATCGGGGTGAGTGACTCAAAACAGGAGAAGGGGGAGATAATTGTAGTTTTAGCATTTGAACAGTTTTGAGTTACTTGAGTTTTTAAAAAAATCATAATAACTCATTGTTTTCATATTTAGAATACACAAAAATTTCTACATCTCACACATTTGAAGGAAAATCAACTGCTGGACAGAAAAAGATACCAAATTTAGTATCCAATGGATAATATCTTGCTATTATTATCTCATAAAAAAGGGCAGATACTTGACACATTTGCACATTGACCTTAACGCATGATCTTAATCCCATGATAATTTCCCAAGGTAATTTTCTATTGTCCACATTTCTCTGAGTGCTTCGTGCCACTCCCAGGCTTGTGTGTGAGTGATTAGGTCTACAGGCTTGTGGGGACAAGAGCACATACAAGTGCATGCGAAGGTAATAGCCAGCCCTTCAGGGATGTCAGATGTGCTGAACGTTGGAAACGGGCAATGATCCGTGTTTGATGACCTGTGCCAAATTGCAAAGAGCAAACCGGCAAAGTGAGTTTTATCACTCACAACCATAGTTTTGGAGATGGCAGAGAGGCATAACTATCTAGTCAAATCCCTTATTATATGGAAGAGTGAACTGAGGGTTTTCTTGTAGCTTATATCTCTCCTTTCATAATTATACCCTCACGAAATTGTTTACCTCACCACACCATGAGGTCCACAGTGCTCTCTGGTATGTTCTCAGCACTTATTGCCTAGCACATAGATCCTAACTAAATACCTGTTAAATGACTAAATAGATGAAGGAATAAATGGATGGATGAGTAGATGACAGAATGAGTCTCAAAGAGATTGTGCAAGTGCACACTGGGAGACCCAAATCTGTCTTATTTTTCTTTCTATGCTATAGTCCCCGTGACTTCTCTGTTTAGATGAGTTAATCAAATCCTTATTCTCTTTTAAACCTTATACTGTATTCCTGGAAACGCTGCCTACTCTTAGCGGCACTGGGCCCCGTCCTTTCCCCATTATCACCTCTTTCCCAAAGCTTTGCTGAGTAACTGGAAAAAAAGTGATTTCTTCCCCAATGCCACTTTGTCTGAACATGTAGCAACACATGAGTCAGTCTTCACTTCTAAGACACAATGGAGATTTCCATTGCTTGTATTTGCTATAAATGTTTACTGCCCTGATCTCTGATTTACTTAATATTAACGCAATTGTCTGAGTAGCCTCAGACCTTTGATATATCTATACTAGTCTCAATATTTGTTTAAGATCTCAAACTACTTTAGGTTCTAAATTTGGTAAATATGGGATCCATGCCAATTAAGGCTCCTGACAAAGCTCAAAACACTATGCCTTTTTTTCTGGAATGCTAGGTGTTGTTCTAGAGAATGTCTGTCTGCTGTCCATCTATCTACTTATCCTCAAATCCTTCTCATGATCTTATGGGGTAGATGATGTTATCCTTTTTTTTTTTTTTTTTTTTTTCAGATGAGGAAGCTGAGACTCCAAGAAGTGGAGCGACTTTTAGAAAGTCCCAGAGCCAGGATTCAAATTGAGATGGGTCTGATTCTTCAGATAAAGCTCTTCCCATGACATTAGGCACTTACTTCTTTCCACCCCATATTTGTGAAGGCCATTTGAAGGCATTGGGACCATTAAGAACTGACCATTTTGTGCCCACCAGGGCAGACAACTTCTGCTCCATCACTCCTTGCAGGCCTATAGATTCTGGGAAGGCATAGAGAACATGAGAGAAAAGAGGATGCAGAAAGGTATTCTCTTGCCACATCTGTCAGTCCAGTTTATAGTGTCACGAAATGGGAAGTAAAGAGTAAAGAGATGTGAATATGGTTCTTCATAGTCTCAGAACCAAGGCTCATTAATCTCCCCTCCATATGTATGGGAACACTTTACTTTTTCTTAATTGAGGTCAGAATACCAAGTTGAAATAGGAAGTTCAGGGCATTCAGTCAGTTATAGCTTAAAAGCCATTTACATATTCTTTATCATTGCTGCTATAATGATATTCTCACACTTCACCTTTGTCACAGCAATCGTTCACTCAGTCTCCATCAGAATACTATGTTTGTTTTGATTTACTAGACATGCAGTGAGTGTCTATTTTGTGGGATTCACTCTTAAAAGGTACGAGGAGGATGTAAATATGCATCTTGACACCTCTGTTCCTTTTCCAGTGGAGGGGGAAACATGCAATTCTTGCAAGCTAAACTGAGATCAACACTATATATTTGCTTATTCACCAATTCCATCAACAAGCATTTATTAATCTCTATGATGTGGAAGACAAGCTATTAGAATAAAAGGCAGACTGATGATTAACTTAAAGGATGTGCAGATAAGGAGATTTAAAAGAAACAGAAACTACAAAGAACAGGGAAGTTTTCATAGAGGATGTGGTGTTTGCACTGGATCTTGATAACCTGGGAAGGGAAAGCACCTTAAGTAGAAGAGCCCGTACAAATATAAAGAGATGGGGCCAGGTTACAGAAGAACAGCAAGTAGTACCATTGAATTGGAAGAAACTTTTTTTTTTTTACCTGAGGAAGATTCACCCTAAGCTAACATCTGCTGCCAATCTTCCTTTTTTGTATGTGAGCCACCACCACAGCATGGACACTGATAAATGAGTGACGTAGGTCCATGCCCAGGAACTGAACTCCAGGCCGCTGAAGTGGAGCGTGCCGAAATTAACCACTAGGCTACTGCGGCTGGCCCTGATTGGAACAAATTTGAAGAAAAGAAGTGGGGCTAAAGAGGACTAAACACCTTCTGGAAGAGAGGGACCATATCTGACAAGATTGCTTTATGAGGACTCAAAATATACTTGGAGTGATGCTCGAACCTCACAAATCACAAGAGTAGATCAATATGCTAGCAAACATATTTGTGGAGGACTTGGTGGTGATGGTGGTGATAATAATGAGGGTGATGATGATTGTGGCGATCTGGTGATAAGAAGAAGATACTCAGTAGGAAATAGGTTATTGGAAAGAGAATGGAAATCCCACATTTTTTCTACACCACATTATTGGTGAAAACTATCCTAATTCTACTTACAGAATGCAGCATCAAAGATGGCATAAGGGAGATCATGGAATTGATAATGCAGTAGATTTAATAGGCAGCTAAACTAATTAAAGAAGGCAATGAATATAATGAGAACGATCAGGCTTCTTTCAAACAAAAGAAGACTCAATTAAACACAAATAAAATTGGTAACAAGGAAACAATCTAAGAGATATAATTAACCTGTAGAATTTAGTGTCATATGATAGAATTAATGGATAGTATTAATTTAAGTAGAACTGTAAGATTTAAAAAGCATTTGGCACGCACATGAATAAGCAATGTTATTTGTATCGAATATCCCCAGAGATAAGTACTGTTATCATTTGTTAATTTTACTTAAGATGCTGAACTATATAGTCTATTGCTTGCCTTTATGAAATTCAATGAATATGAGAAGCTTACATTACATAGCCTTGAGGTAATTAAGAGTCACATAAATTTTATAGTATAATGTCATTGAAATAAGAAGTAGAAGCAACATGACAATCTATGTTTTTGCTGCCAGGAGTGTTCTGTTCTTCAAAATTTCCATTAATATTATTTCCAGTTAAATTTCAATGTTCCTATGATGGCTTCCATTACTGCCCTAGGGAGATTATTCTTTAAAATAATAGTTGTTACCATCTAGCAACTTTTCTGCAGTCAGGAGCCTCCTCTTCCTCTATCCATCAACTAAATCTCTCTTCCAGATGTACACTCTCCAAAAAATGCAAAAGTCGTCATCGAAGTCTTATATGTATTTATTTCCTCCTTCTAATAGTTGCAACCCCATATTTTAGAGTCCTTTTTTCCTGCACTTGCGTCTTGCATTTATTTATTGGTTTGACAAACATTTTTGGAACACCTGTTTAACACACTGACAAACCCGAATGGCAGAGAGGGCAATGGCTTTGGAATCTATCTATCTGGTGGGTCAAGTTGTGGATCCTGGCTTTGGTATGTAACAGCCACGTGACCTTGGACAAGTTTAACCAGCTTGAGCCTCAGCCTTCATTTGTGAAAGGGGATGGAAATGCCTGCCTAGCAGGGTTCTTGTGAGGATCTGAGGCAATGTCAATCTGGTACCTGGCATACGGCAGGCAGTCAAGAAGGGGTAACCATCTGGGCTGTTTTCTCTGCTCTATGGCAAATGTCCTGGGCTACTTTAGCTTTGCACTGCTGTGTCCTAGGAGAGAATTCAGAGCAAAGTGTCTTTTAGCTCTTCTCCATGTTCACTACTTTCTACTGCTTTTTTTAATATATTTTACTTCTGGAATTTCACTTTATGCCTAACTAGACTCAGAGTTTCCCTAGTTGCTCCCAGTGTTCTTGCCTGTTTTCCAGAATGTGGTATACTTGCATTAGCCCATTAGGCTACATGAAGGCCACCCCTCTTCCTCAGAGGGGTCACCTTGAGGTGAACAGCATTCCCTTGTCCTTTCTTCCAGATTTACAGGCTATCATAATGATAGGGAAGCAAAAAACTTTATTTTATGAAATAATTTTGTTTCTGATTTACAGGAAGGAAATGATTTCAAAACAAGGAGCGTTTTTCTAGTGTAAACTTTCTAAGAGGGGTGAACCGTATTTGTGGAGTAGCAGAGAAAATTTTTAACCATTTGTTTTGTTACTGGCTGCAAAACGGACAGAATATTACGAAGTTGAAACATAACATAAAATGTACCTGCTTGTTTTCTTGTTGCTAGCTTATATTTTTAGTGCTTGGCTGTTGTTTTAGCTTTGGATTGTTTTAGAAGTATGTCAAATAGATATTGCACCCAGATTAGCAAATGGAAGGAAAGGAGAGAAACACCCCCAGGACAAAGATAAAACAAAGAGACAGAGAACGCAACAAGATTCAGGTTGTCAGGTGGTAGGAATCAGTGAGTCTGTAAGTTTTACTGAGACGTCAGAGTTTGCAAAGCACAGGAGCTGCAGTAAGGTTGGCTTCCAATGTCTGGTTTACTGCATTAACTCCAGAAGTATCTGTGGACTAAGTGACAGCAGCTACTTGGCCTCACCAGTTCTCCATATAGGAGACCCTTTTCTCCTGGTCCTTTTATTCTAACCTCATAAGGCAAGAACTTCTAACTTCTTGGGACTATTGGGAAGAAAGCTTTCGCCTTTTCTATCACCCACTCCCCCTCGAAGTCATCACAGGAGCAATGGGCTGAGGTCAGGAAAGGAGACATCACATGTGTAGCTCAGGTGTTCCAGGTCTCCCCCTTTTCTAGTCTAGTGTCCCTGAAGGGTGGAGACTAGACACATCCTTGGCCTATTCCCGTCTCTCCCATGCGAGACACACCTGACTCAGGGCCCAGCACCTCCTCCCTAAAGACAGGGCGGAGGCCCATCTGGGCTTTGGGGCCTGGTGGGTGCGCTCTTTCTGCAGACTTGGACATGCTGCTTCACAGATTCTCCCCACAGGGGATTCTCAGTCTAGATTTCTGGAAAACTTGAAAGAAGCCTCTTTTCAGCTAAAAAGACAAGTCCTATTTTCCAGTCCAGGCTAATAACTAACACACAAGGTATTTGGACTCTTATCTGACTTGTGAATGTATGTTTCAATGAGTGCCAGTCTCAGAGGGGCTAAGGGGATGAGGTGTGTTTAATGATCCCCTTTGCAAAATGCAAAGCTTCAGACCTCTTTATCCCATGGTGAATTCACTGGGAAAGCTTGAGAAATAGGCCCCAGGGCTAATTTGTATCAACAACAACAACAGCAACGAAAACCCTTGGATAGATGGAGGCTTCGGGCTCAACAGTGGTGGGAGGTGTGGGTGCTTATTAAATCACACTGTTCACTGGTCTTTTAAATGTAAAATTTAAATTTTATTAGGTTGCTTATTGAACACAGTTATATACGTGCATATAGTCTAAAGTATGGTGTAGCTGTAGGAGGCTTGTTGACCTACATGGCAGCCTGATGTCTCTCTCCCCTATTCCTTTTCTCCAGTGGAAACCACTTTTCAATTCATGTAACTGGTTGTTTTGGCATTTACCTCCAAATGGCTAAAAAATACCCTTATTTTGCTACTTCTTGATTTTGAAGTTGTAGACATTCCTTATGTACTTAGGCTTTGTTGACTACCCACTTTGGAAAACAAAGATTTAGGTCTTTTTCACACCTCATCTTCTACCACACAACAACCTTCCCATGCCCCATTCTCCTAATATGGTTATATTGTAACATTAGTTAGTTCAGTCTTCACGATTGGGTTATTGTGATTGTGAAAACATTCTTAGCAGCTGAATTTTATAGTATAATGTAATTGCCATTCCTTTTCTGCACTACTTTTTGGTTGTTCATGGAATTAATAACTATCTTTAATTCATGCCCAAACTTGTGCCTTTAGTGCATCGGTTATTCTACCAGTCTCACTTTTGGAAAATGTCCCTCCTGGAGATGACTGACTCTAGCATGGACTGGCCTGCCTCGTTGCTGGTGCTCCACTGTCTTCTTGGGATCTCTTTTCACTATAATCCTGAAGATTCCCTTCTGTTGCTCTTGTGTTGGATCCCTTCCTTCCTGGACACTAGGCCTTCCTTGTTCTTTACACGGAGAACATCCTCTGGTAGCTTCCTGCCTGAAACACTCAGTCTGGAGGAATCAGACTTTATTTTCCCGGAAGATGAGTCTCTAGTCGTATAGCCTCCCTCAAAGTTAATAGAAGTGAGTTACTTTCTAAGATTTAAGATTTTCCAAGTAATTTTATATTAGTCCTGGGTTATACTCCCCTATAAGAACCATCCGTCAGAACTTTATCTGAATTTAGAGATTTAGCTTATCATCATAGTGGAAAACTGAAATTTAATAAGCCTACAAATACACACACACACAAAATCTTATGTGTGTTTTATATGTGTATATATATGTAATACATACACACATACACACACACAACTTTACCTTGAAAATCCCAAATGACTGACTACACAGTGTATCATCTTGCCACTGCTGCTATAACAAATTACCACAAACTTAGAGGCATAAAACATCACAAATTTGTTATCTTACAATTCTGAAGGTCAGATGTTTGAAATGGCTTTCAATGGGCTAAAATCAAGGTGTGGATATGGCTGCATTCCTTTCTGAAAGCCCTAGAGGAAGATCCATTTTTTGCCTTTCTCAGCTTCTAGAAGCTACTTACACTCTTTGGCTCATGGGCCTCTTCCATCTCCAAAGCCAGCAATGGCCAGTCAAGTCTGTCTCACAATGCCATCTCCCAGGATCTGACTCGCTTCTCTTTTCCCCATTTAAGGACCCTTGTGATTACATTGGGGACCACCCAGGTAATCTAGGGTAATCTACTTATTGTAAGGTCAGCTGATTAGCACCCTTAACTCCATCTGCAAGTTTGATCCCCGCTCTTACCCTGAAATATAACACAGTCGTAAGTTCTGGGGATCAGGACATAGACATCTTTGGATGGCCATTATTCAACCACAACATGCCAGAATTCTTCCTTCCTCTGAAATGTACTCATTTTTGGATTAGACAATCTTTAACTTTTCACACTGAAACTATCAGTTTAACAGTTTAGGACAGTTTAACAGAAAGTGAACAATAATTCATCCAATCCAAACTTGAGGGGCAATTTAAATTGGGAAACAGGCAGCTGGGACTCTGCATTTATCCTCAGTTTACCAACTTCTTTGGCTTTGATAAAAACAGATATATTTCTGTCATCATAATTTAAGTAGAGAAAGTATTTTAAATCACTTGGTCCCAAAACACTCAGTTTAAGGGGTTTGCTCAATTACATAGAAATGCAAGCTTTTACCTTCTTCACACTATTTCGAGTGGCTTTGCTTACAGATTTATTTCACACAATTGATTTAAAATAAGTCGTTAGTGTCCTTACACCAGTACTGAAAAGAATTGTAACAGCAGTATATGCCACACAATTAAAATAACATACGTGGGCGCACACACACACACACAACCATTATTGCCTCCCTATTATTAATGGTCTAAAAGTCAGAGTCAAAATGGAGAGATTTGTTGTAAAGATATTAACACACTAATCATCATAGATTATTGCTAGAAGAGATACGCTGAAAGTTAAAATAGCAGGCATTTTCCGGGAAAATGAATATGCAACATTCCGAAGGGCTGCATCTTTCATTGCTCCTTCTAATAGGCTCATGGTTTCATTTCCTTTGTTTTGCTCAAGTCAGTAATGCAAATGTTAAGCTCCTTTTCTCTATTAGTGCCCTTTAAAAGTAAATTGATACTTTGGAGCTTTTAAATGGACCTAAATGGTTTTCAGGCATTTTCATTTCTGTTTTCTACTAGCCAGGGAGACCCTCAGAGTGAGGAGCCATGCCTTCTTTGTAACTCCTCACAGCTCCTGCACAGTCCATTATGGGCTTAGTAGGATTTTTGTTGTTCACTTGGGAATACAATAGGCCGTCAGTAGATGTCTGTAGAAATGAACAGGAAATAAACATTGTTTACATGGGAAAACAGTAGAACTTCTAAACTATTTACTTAAATTTTTAAATCCTATTTTTGAGTTGCGACTCAGTATAGAAAACTAAGGGTTTTATAAGATATCTTTGTACATTTTACTTAACATTGGTGACACTGTCTCTTTGACCCCAGTGGTTAAAGAATTGATTAAAGTAAGTTGGGGTTGAGCTTAAAACCATTCATTCCCTCCCACTCCCAAAGTTTCTAATTGCTTTGGGTGCCCGATTTAGAGACAGCCAAAGCCTTACAGTTTTACCGAGCTATAAATTAATAGACAACTCAGAAAATGTGTGTGGGTCATCTTCCATCTCCAAACTTGGTGGAGCAAATTGCAACGGATGACTCATTTCTCATGGATCCAGCATGTTAAATCAATGAGCGTGTTTGCTTGAATCTTGTCTCCTAATGAGCTGAAACAGATAGAACATTTCTCATGCATCCAGATGGGATTATTTTGGAAAGTAAACTAATGCACATGCCCACACAAAATTCCTCCGCTATCTCTGGCCAGATTCTGTTAGCTGCTCACCAAGATGATTTACCAGCACTACAAGACTGAGCTGCTCCTTAATATTATTGGCTCCATAGGAATTCTTCCAGCAGACAAACTTTTCTGTTTTGCTTTGCTCAACTTAATAATACCCTGTACAATATTTTCCAGATATTGTGAGTTTGCGTGTATCCAGGAATGTGGGGCAGGATTCAGTTCTATTACAGTAGGTGGAATTCACTTAATATGGTTGGTTGACTTGGGATTGATTATTTATGTCAATAATTGCTAACATTTAAAATTATTTCACTAAGTTTATTGCCCTTCATATGTAAAATTCTCTTACAAGTCACTAAGAAAAAGTATAAACAACCCAAAAGAAAAAAGTAATTTACTTTGGTTGGGTAAATTGGAATAACTTCTGGAGGCAATTTTCCAGTGTGTATCAAAAGCCCTAAAGAGTATACTTCTGTGCTGCCCGCAACTGTGCTTCTATGATTATATACCAAGGAATTAATGATAGCCATGTATCAGATCTTAAAAGGAATTTCATTGCAACACTATTTGTTAAAAACTAACAAACAAACAAATGCAAAAACTTGAAATAACCTAAATGTCTAAAAATAGAGAATTGGTTCATACTAGCTCTGAGCCTCCGAAAAACAGAAGCTAAGATAAAATTAGGAATACAAGAGGTTTATTAGGGTAAATCCTTTTATTTATTAGGGAAAATAGGGAGGGAGAGCCATCAGACTATAATGCAGGTCTCACCCTCGTGAAAGAGAGAGGGAAGGAAGGAAGTTTGGGTGGAAAAATACAGCCGAACAGTTTGGGCAAGGTTGATAGGCAATGTCAAGCCAAAGCTGCCGATCAAAAAAGTCCTGTGTCTCTCAAGAATGCTCATGGGAAATGTGACCTTTGCTCAAATTCAGTGGTGGATTCAGAGGGCAGCAGCTGAAGCCATCAGTCAACTATACTCCATGCTGTAGGAGATTTGAGAGGAGCATTTTCACTGCCACCATGTGTTAAATGAGTTCTGGCATGACCACACATTTAATCATTCAAGTGAAGTAGATGAATAATTGTTGACAAGGAAAAATGTTTATAATTTATTTTTATTTATAGTTATATTTTAAAACTTATTAAAATATTAATATACTTAAATTTAATTAACTTTACATTCTTTATCATAAATGTAAAGTAATCACAGATCATTTTTATACCTTTTACAATTTGGGAAAAGAAAACAATTGAGATAGGAAAACACTAACATAATTGTCATTACAAAGACAATTCAATTACTTTGTGTTTACTATTTTTTTTTTCTACTCTTTGAGGCTAAGATATGCTCACAATAGTGAGAAAGAAACTTATGAATTCAATATTGTGCATGGGTCAGTAATATATGAATATTAGATTGGGGAAACTATTCTAGTTAAAATATAAGGCTGTTGCTGAGGCTATTGCTTTAAAATATTTAAAACTGAAATTTATTTTATTTTCTGGAAAAGAAGTATGTATAGTGGATACAATAGTGAGTAGAGAAACAGATCTTTTTGATTACTTAGGACTTTGCTGCATAGGGAATACAAGGAGAATAACCAAGTGTAACGAAAAATACCAATAATGAGTCATACAAGTTTACATTACGATGAGTTTGGGGCCTTATCTGTTCAACCAAGGCCGTGGGTGCATGGGAGATGAGCCCCCACCAAGGGTGAGGAGAATAGGTGGAGAAGACGAAAACCCTCCCACTGAGGTAGGATTTTACATATGCCTATTCTGTTCCATGTTCTTACACATCCACCTGTGAAGTACATCATTCGATGATGATTAATAATTGCTGTGATGATGACCTTTATACATGCCAATTTGCAATTAGCTACCTGAGACTGAAAAAGGAATTTTAGAGCTGGAAGCAACCTTAGATTACACTAGTCCCATGATGCTCTGTGAACAAGAGTCCCATGGTCAAATACGTTTAGATATTGCTACATACTATAACCCCCCAATTTATGATAGTAATTAGTATTTTAAAAGATGTGAGCAATTGTGTCTTAAAACTCCATTTAATTTTGTTTAATACAGCATTTCTGAAACGTAAATAAAAGTAAAACTCTTTCTTCACATAATACCTATTAACCCAGTGTGTTCATGAAAGACACTGTGGGAAACCAGAATCTTATCCAATCTTTTCATTTTCATATGAGAACTCTGAGGCTGAAAGGGGTTAAATTACCTGTGCAAGGTCACACAGATGAGTACTGGGAGACTGGGTCTTGAGACCAAGGCTAGCTGGCTCAATAGTGATACTAACTGTGTTCGTAGCTCACTCTTCCTACTATTAAAGTTGATATGGCCATTTTACCATCTTCTTTAGATAAAGGTAGTTAGACTAAGTAGCCCTTTGGGACATGAATAAAAACATCCACAATAGCTGTTTCAGAAAGCATCCAAATTATTTTGAAGTATACCAAAAGGACAAGTGGAAAATAAGATTTGTTATCTTTTTCCTTCCTCCTCAGCTACTGTTTTGATGATGTGTTTTAGATTATTGGGCTGAAGAGCAAGCTTCCTTGAGGAGCTGCTTCTGAGTAGCAATTTATTATTGCTTCTGAAATGATTTTGAGTTATGTTTCTTTTATTGGATTCCATCATGGAATACTACAGAGTATACTTTTTCTTTGATGCTTTTAGAGTTATTATGGAGGCGTCCATTCAGCCAAATGGAAAGCAGATTAAAAAGCAAGCATCTAAATGTGTGCTTTGGGGTGATTGTAGATTCTTTGTCTCCTAGGGAGACTGAGCAGCTGTACCCTCAGGTTGCTCCTTCTCCTGCCTTGAAGGCTGAACTAATTTCCCAAAAGATTAGAAGTAGATTGATGTAAGGGTATGCAGGCTGGGGTCAAACCATAGGCTAACTGGCTCTTCCAGTTGTTGATGTTTTTGTTAAAGTTTCCAATGATCTTGATGCCTCATGTTGAGTAAGAGATCCAAGAATGTAGCCAGGTTGCTGGAGTGAAACCAACTATACAAATTCTGAAGCTCTGCTGGGCGCGCACCAAGAAACACAGGTGGTCTTACCGAGCCACTTCACTCAGCCCAGCCTAAGAAGAGCAGCAAATACCTGGGTGTGTTTATTATTCTCTAACAAATATTTTCCCATTATTTCATTTTTAAAACAACCAAAGATGAAGCTTATTCAGCTGTAAAAATGAATTTCTGTCTTGATTCGGTTGACTTTTCTTTTGTATTTTTCTCAGTAAAAGGGAAAAGAGAAAGTGCTGGGAAATAGCAATTATTTATACAAGAGCATCAATTAGGGAGTCCTCAAAAGAAAGTTTAACCTGACATTTTTTGCAGAGGGGAGATAGGGGTCTCTTGGCTTACTCAATTATTTCTGGACTGTTCCACAAAGATCCTCTGAGTGTTTGTTTCCACAAAGATCTTGACAAACACTAGAGACTCATCCACCGGAGTGAATTCCCTCAGTGAAATCGCTCTCTGCCAAGAGTCAAAGGTCACCCCAGTGGAGTGCCGTCTTCGTGTTCAGCCGCTACGAAGTGTCTGGAACAGAGTGAGAACAAAAATTATCCTAGTTTGGTGCCCCTTGACTCTTTCGGGAAGAATCCCAACAAAACTGCCACTGGGAATTCAGAAAGCACATTTGGAGACTGGGAAAAGGCCAGGCTAAACAGAAGAGAATGGCGATTTAGAGACAATAAGATAAAGGAAATAAATGACTCAAAGAAGAGTTTTAAGCCAATATTTACACCCATATTGCCATATTTACAGCTTAAACACTATGCCCCGAACATGCAGGAAGTAAGTTTTTATGAGTCTCTTAATGAATGTTAAGTCAATAATATCCCAAACAATGGGCCCCAGTGAACTTTCTTATGAAGCCATACAGGGAGTTATTCAAATGGAGTCAGAGGCAGTTGAACTCTGTAATGCACATTTTCAGAAAAGAGATTTTCAAATTAGCCATTTCTAATAGGATAGAAAGCCTTTTAGACATGTTTATTATTAAAGAAAGTCATAACGTAGAATTAGAGGACCTCTCCAATGCCTGACTAAAAACATCTATACAGTTGATTTTATTGTCAACAGAAGCGATGGTCAAGGAACAGGTGCCACCATCACCACCATCATAACAGACTAATTACCCATGCAGACAAAACTAATTAAAAGGGCTAATTAGCAAACTAGTACATGCAACTGTAAAGTTCATGGCAGCTAGGCAACTGAGTAGGTAGAATGGATTTTATCAATTGGTTGGTGCCATGTAATCAGTAACTGGTATTTTTTTGGTGGTAGAGACATCTGACCCATATTGGCTGATGGGCATGTCCAGATGAAGGATAAATAAGGCAGAAACACTCCTGTATCATACAGCACGCGCCCAGCAAGAATACCACTGAGCTCTTTGATCTTAGGGAGATGCTAAGACGGCTAAGACTTTTGAAACTTTTATTTATTTTTCATGTGCCGCATTGTTCAGTGCCATCTGGTTGCATTTACAATTGTAATAGAAAATGACAGTCCTCCCAGTCTTTCTTGAAATGTCCAAGACCACGTAAAACAAACCTCCTTCAGAGACCTGCCCCACGGGTGCATATCACACCAGATAACCAGCATCACAGAGTAGGCCTCATATTTTGGGAGCATTCAGTCTTGAAAATTCTGACTTTCTAAAAAAAAAAAAAATCACTGATCAAAAGAAGATAGTATTCTGATTGATGACTTGAATACAAATTAGGAGAAAATTATCACATCTACTGACAGTCAAATAGAGCATCACATTCAATTCGCTACCTGTAACAACTGAAATCTCATTTTCACACAATTTAAAGAGAAAGTTGTTTATATAGCTGCTAGCCCTTTTTTCAAAGGAAAATAGTGTAATTATTCAGGGGAATGTTACTGTAGCATTGTAGAGGTAAAACCAGTAGAGAGAAATGAAAGTTCAAATTGTGGCCGTGGGGAGTGTGGGGCTGTGCAGGCCACGGACGTATAAACTCACTTCTCTGAACCTCAGTTTTCATGGGCAAAACTGACATAGTATCTGTCTTCTAGGGTTGTGGTAACAATTCACTATTTGTGTACATGCAATTATGTTGCACGTTGCCTGGCAGCTTCCATGAATTGAAACTGGGGAACTGTTTCTTACTGTCTATTTCTATCAATTGATAGAAACCTGTGGTGGATTTCCAAGCATGTGTCCTCAGGAGACAAAGCAAATGAAAAAGGCAGTTAATAATGATCATGTTAATATTATTATGAAAATAGTTTTGACCTCATTGACTTCCTGAAAGAGTCTCACTCCCCGCTCCCAGGGTTCCCCAGACCAAGCTTTGAATGCCGCTAGACATTTGAACCTGGTGGCTGCGGAGAAGCCCTAAGAGAAGTAGTAAGAAGGAGAAATAAGAAAGGGGAAATTGAGTTGAATCCTCCTTTGTTGCGTATTTTTACCAAAATCTCCAGGCAAAATGTGTCATGGTGGGCAGGTGTCAAATACGAGATGGTTGCTAAGGAAAGACAAATTAAAATATGTGTTGATGATCCTCAGGAAGATTAAATGAGTTGGCAGATAAGAATAGGATTTCCCCCACCCCACTCAGGTTCTAGCCCCTTATTTTTTTCTTTTTAGCTTTTTATATCATGCTTTAGAAATCAATGCTCCTTTAAAATCGACCCCTGTTAATATTATTAATTTACTGCCATACTTGTGATTCTAAGTGACTTAATTTAGGGAAAGCCTTTACTCTCCACACTGTAGGTGCAAGAAGTTGATGAGAGGTGAGCTCTGGCCCAGAGATGAATGATGAATGAGTTGATCAGGTGATCTACAAAGAGGACTCATGTGAGCAGTGCTGAGAGTGGAGGCTGGAGCCCAGGGGTGGGTCTCTGAGAGGTAAAGGGGATTAGAGGACGTCAGGCCAGGACAAGGGGTGGGGCTCACACAGCAGAGTAAAGGAGATCAGAAACCTCTCCTCAGGTGTGTAAGAGACCAGAAATGATGCACAGGTGAGAAGGACTTTTCCTGGGAAAGCAAAAATTCCCATTATTGGGATAGAGGTAAACATACATCCAATGTTTTGTCTTGGCAATCAAAGCTTAGTGTTTCAGGTGCTCAGAGCCTCAGTTCCTCCTTTTAAGAGCTGCAAATAATCTGTTTAAGCATGTTTATTGTAAATTAAGTAAGCAGGTGAGGATCCTGTGCAAATTTCAAACTACAAAAGATTCTAGGAAAGTATGCTTATGGCACATCCATATTTTAATCATGAAAATTTGGAAGAAAAGTGACTATTTTCAATCTCAACTATTTTAACAAGTCACAGAATAAAAATCAATGGAAAGAAAATTGGCCTGCTATATAATTGATAACTTCAAGAATTGAACTCAGCATTGTAGTTTCTTAATTTTTAGATACAATTTGTACTCAATATGATAAATCCAAATGATGTAAAAAAAATGGAGGAAAACTATTATATTCTAAGAAAAGAGTGAATGGGCACTTAATAAAAATAAAGTATATGAAGATATATTTTTATATTCCATTTTCATTTAAAACTTAACCATGATATTGCTTGCTCACAGATTCACCCTTCTACTGACTTTTAACAAGTTTTTTTCAACACAAAGTATTGAAGTACTCTTAAAACACTCTGCTTTTTGTACAAATTTTTTTTCTTTTGCATACAATATAATAGTTCTCTTACTCCTGTTGTTCTTTAAACAATAGTATTTTCCAAAAATATATTTTGTTGACATTAGTTCTACAAGACGAATGTAGGTGTTTTTCAAAAAAAGTTTTATTATCAAAGGAGTTTGGAAAACCATGGATTCAACAAAGAAGATTCTTCATATTAGTACTTTCATGAGCCTTTGTTATGAGAATGTTCATCAAGAAATTTCAAGAAGGTTATCCGGAAGGAAATGCTTCCAAACTTGGTTTGAAAAACATGGTTTCATGGTGGATCTATTAACATTTCTGAGAACTAGTATTGTGAGTGAAAGGCTTGAGAAATGCTGCTTTGCACTAATGGACAAAATGACTGGATTTGTACTTAATATCTTTGCAGAGCTATGGCATTCTAAAATTCTGAAGGAGACTTCTTTAGGATTCAGGAAAATAAAAATGTCACATAAATATGGCAGACCTATCACTTTAATATTTTGTTGCTTTTCAAAGTGAATATCAACAAAAGAGCTTAAGTTAAAATAACTGAGGTAGGAGACTGTCATACGAGAAATTACTTTTCTCCTGCTCTCCCATTCTCAGGGAGAAAAAGAATAGGTAAGAGGGAGACTCTGCTTCTGAAAAAGAGAATGCTTCTATTTTGGAGGGAGGTGTAAGTCCTTATATATGTACATAAGAAGATAAAGTTTCAATTTTCTGCAGGTCACTTGTCCATGGCCACTTTCTCATTTGCCTTTGCTGGGGCTCACACCTGGGCAGCACCAACTGGCAACATGGTCAGTTTCTTGCGAGGACTGAGGGGGCGGGAGGGGTGATGCAGCTAATGGACAAGGAAGCTAGCTGTCCTCCACTGTTTTCAGAATTGGAGCTTTGTTATTTTGGTTGAAGTGTTTCAAATACCCAGAATTCAGACATATCTACAGTTAAATATAAACCCAGAGACACTTTGCATGGAGAAATATACAGGATTCTTCTAATGCCTTCATTTTCAATCTTTATACTACTATTGCCCTTTATTGTCACAGATGCTCCAGAATTGACTATTCTTGCTTTATGAATATGTCCAAACATTAAATCAACAGTCTATTCAAAATTAAACGGTTCCTATTTTAAGTGGGCTTAACTAGGAAGAAACATACATTAAATACAAAAAGCACTACAGAGAGTTTATAATTTAGTTAAATCATTGTCCCTCTTTATAGAATTCCCAACTGTCACACAACCCCAGGGCTCCTTGGATCCCTTCAGCTACTCTGAAAGTGCCTTAATTTTTGAACACACTTCAACAGCTGTTATAAACCCATTTGGTCTACAGTATAAGAGAAAAGAACCTGCAAAAAACAGTAGGAGTGTAGGAGAGGAGGAAGGCTGAGGTCTAAACCTAATTGACCAGCTCAGAAACTTACCAGCACCCATGAGTTAATATCTTCTTTCAACAGTGACAGCATTTGATTTTCTATATTTATATTTCTATGTCCTTGTGCATACAATGTGAGCTTTGTTTTGCTGTCTCTGCTCAGTGTTTTGCATCCCTTTATGACAGGCAGTAACCGTAGCTGGTATGTAATGTACCTGGGGGTGGAGAGTTGCTGCAGTCTCCTTCTGGGCAGGATTCTAGCCAACATGACCGTGATATTTTCTTCTTCTCTGTCCCTCCAAACTTCCTCAGTTTAACGACAGTCTTATGTTTTATTTGTTTCTTCTGATCTGACATGTTTATGTGAGGGCAGTTCTAGGACACATAAAAGTCAGTTGCAGGCTGGTAATTATTGACCATGGTTTTATATAGCACCTCATGTGGTAAGGAGATAAATGCATAATCACCTGGTAATATGAAAAACTCTGAGCGAAGGACCAAAAGACTTTGTCATTTTACTCCACCCTCTGTGAGTCAGTGAGATGGATTGAATTATAAACCAGAAACCAGCACTTCAGTTTGATGAAACTCATCCTAAAGAGGAAAGTGTCGCTACATGTTGGCAGTTTATAAATGTGATGAGCTGCCCTAATCCATTGGAACCAACATGTCCTTAATAATAGCAACATTCTTTGTAAATTAAATAGCTATTATTTTTTCAAAAAACCTGTCAGGATATGCTTATGCAGTGATGCACATGTGCTCATAGGTATTTTCATTGTGTCAAACATATAGAAAAATATAACCCATTTGGGAATTTGTAAAATGATGCCAGCATCTTGGTATGTAAAGGCCTCGACCGAACCTGAGCTAAAACTATGGAGTGATTTTCCACATCTGGAAGAGCTGAGTCCTTGGTAATATATGTCACAAGGTCATTGTACATCAGACCCCCAAATCAATCCTTCAGCGAGTATTAATTGAGCACTTATTCTGTTCCAGGCACAGTGCCGAGAGGCAGCATAGAAATGACAAGGATCTTACGTATCCATTTCCACTTCTCTGCCACTTACTTAACCCTCTCTAATTAGCAAGAATATACTCTAGGTTTCTTCTTTTGTCTCATGTGAGGAGGTCCCCTGCCTCTAGGGAGATGACCTTCTCTGGGCCTGTGCCTGTAAGACTGCCCCTGCAAAGGACACTTCACCCACAGAAAAAGGAGTGGGTTATGTGGTGGCTTAGTTGAAAAGAAGTGTATTTCCAGCATGCTGCTAAGTTAACCTTTCTTTTTCTTCTCGTAACACCGCGGACCTCAGGAGAAACTGTCTAGAATTATGTTAGAGCACATCAACAATTCTTTGCAAGGTATTTAATGACCTGATGATTAGAACAGGTAGGGATTGTTACATGAAGACACTCAAGAAAGGCTTAAAATAATTCAATAATATAGAGAAATTTTCTGACATGTCATACAGATAAACTACTGCCAGAGTCATCTTAAAAGTAAGGCTTTATCTTTGATACATCTGCTTATAACCTTGGTAAAGACGTGTCTGAAGCAGACAGGATACGGCAAACTGGGAAGCCAGGAGTATAATTAGGGGCCTTATTATCAGCAGATCTCAATGGAATGTTATCAAGGTACTGCTGAAAATTGCAAATATTAAGTTTGGAAAACCTGATGGTTGCTGTTTTGTCCATAATATTTGAAGTGAGAACAGCAAATGAACAGCATAAATCAGAACCATTGTATATTTAGGCTCTGCCTGCATAAGGGCACACAGAGGAGAAGGTAGTTGGGGGGGATAAAATCCAGCTTGCACCGTGCTAGTGGGCCATGCATCCTAAGGTGAGGCTGCAGCTGCCCAGAGGGCTGCCTTCTTCATATTTGCACAAAGGTGCTGAATGGGGTGGCCCTGGCATGAGCACAATTGTCTTCCAATGGCAGATTTTTGAAAGTTCTGTCAGGCCAATGGAATAGGAGGCAGGCCTGACATGGCTAGGATTTGGAAAGGGCTGTCTTACTGCTCGTGGGGGGACTAATTGCAGGAAGGATTGCTCTTCCCCCAAGCAGGCTGGCCACACTTCAATGATTCCAAGTTACTGGGCAAATCTGGGGGTTAAAGAGTATTGTTGGTCCACCCACCTCCTTTTCCTGGAGAATTATCAAGGACCAAGATTTCCCCAGAGCTAGAAGAATTACTGAGTGGAGTCTAGCCCTGTTGAGATATTGCAGAGTAAATTTCCGCTGAAGGCCATGTCTCTTGTATCTTACCTCCTGAATCAGGGTTGTAGTTTAAAAGTCTGGTCCAAAAGGATTGCAAAAATATAGAGCCCAGACTTAAAGCTGCTCTCTGCATGGCGTGAACATATTAGTGCGTATGAGGTCCTGGGTTTCCAGTGTTATCACACACCACTTCCGTGAAATCAAGTTGGATCTCATTGACTTTGTGGAATCTTCCATATCTTAATGTGATCCTCTTTTGTATGTGTATAATATGAGAGTGTAACAGCTGAAGGATTACCACACTGCTCCACTCTACATTTCCCAGCTCAAACACGCACACACATACCAACCACTATCGGTACCAGTAAAATTAAATAAGAGAAGCTATCAGGAAATAAAGAGGCATAATAGAGACTTTTTTGAAGAGAGAGTGAGGCCAGGCAAATGGATTTTAAAATTCTGTTTCTATGACTGCACTACATTTATAAGCTGAAGGCATCAATAGTTGACATTGCTCATAGAATACCAAGGGAAAATTTCGAAAAGGAAATATCTATTCTCTTATTACCCAAATGTAAATTCTATGTGCTCTTGAAGTATGCCCTTTATTTAATTTTAATGCATTTTAAATTTTAATATGGATTACTCTACATGAATCACCCTCTTTGTTTTCAACACCATTAGCACACAAAAATTGAGGAAGGGATTCTATTTTCTGGCAATTTAAAGTATTTTATGAAGTGTAGCACATAATATTACATCTTCCATAGAGGAAGGACTCAATATTTGCTGAAGCAATTTCCATGTGATATGTTAGCTATGATCTACCATAAGTAGGTAATGACTTCCTATATTTCCAGCTTAAATGGATTCCTGTATTGCCATTCACATTTTTTTTAAATCCTTGGTTTTCAATAAAACCAAGGCATCATTTTATTAGAATATGTTCACATCTCTCTCAAAGACTTCTGCAATCAAAAAGATTCAAAATCAATTGTTCTGAGCGAAATTATTTTCTTATCCTATAAAGAAACTCTATAAGGTCTGAATTATTTTCTATTTGAATAAATCCAGTGATTTGAAAAGCCTGTATTTGAGGCAGGGCTTATTTAAATTAGTGGGCTGGATGTAGGAGCAGACAAACATATTAAAAAAAAAAAAAACAACAGAAAAAGATTTGGCTCATGTTTTGGTGTACTTTTGACTTTGTAAAGAAGAAAAGACAAATACGCAAGTAACCATGATGCACGTAAGAATGCAAAAAATGTTAGACAAGAGACCCCCAAAATTGAGACGGAAGTTAGAAGGCAAGGCTGGGGCAGAAGGGAAGACATCATGGAGAAAAGTGAAGAAGATAGCATGAACAAAGGCAAAGTGGGAGGATGGCTTATGGAGAACAGAGAGCAGTTTCACTTGTTTAGAGTAGAAGACACATAAAAGGGAGAAGTTGCAAGCCAGGTTGCAGGATAGGTTGCAACCAGTTTGAAAAAGGCCCTGAATACTGGATATAGGCAATAGCATCCTGTTAAATGTTGAATGACTAGATAATGGGGTGGAGGAAGGGTTGCTAGATTTGTAGTGCATGCTGGTTTTCTATTCCCACATGAGGCCGCTGAAAGTGGAATTGGGAAGAGATGCTAATACTCAGCCTTAGTGAGCTGGGGCAGGTCTGCTCTAACACCCAGGTGGCTGGGTGTTAGTTGAAGCTATGAGAAGGGATGAAATTGCAGAGGGAGAGTATAGAAAAAAGAAAACAAACAGACAAAATGGCCAAGACAGACTCTAGCTTGCCTGCATTTAAGGATGGTGAGGGTGATGTGGAGGCAGACGGCAGAGGAGCTAGAAGTTAGGACAACGGGAGATCATGAGCAAGAGTCACAGAAGCCAAAGGAGAAGAGAGAATACCATGACTGAAGAATTCTGCTGAGTTTGGCAGTTAAAAGAAATTTGGGGATATTAAGAGAACAGCTTTAGGAAATTTGTAGTGAAAGAACTCAGAATATAAGGAATTAAGAATTGAGTCAGTGGTCCACGGGTTTATGTTTATTAGCAACCACTATTGGGTCATATTCAAATAATTCCACTATCTAAAGGAAAAACCGTATGGATAATTAAAATAAACATATGAATTAGTTCCAAAAAGCCAAGTTCACAGTCCCACAACCAAGATTTTGGCAAACTCTCTACAACTGAGCTGGTTTGAGATGCTTCAGTGGCTTTCAAATTCTCCTCTATTTCTTGCATTTGTCTGTTCAAAGAAAGCCTCTTCAAGGCTTATCCATGAGCAATTAGGCACGATATATGAGGTCATTTTTTTTTTTTTTTGGCTAATCCCATATTGAAAAGAACTTTCAAAATGGTTAAATCTGCAAAGTCCATTTAACTCTTACAAGACCCTTTGGCGCTGCCCACATTTAACCTCCCACCGCTTCTCCTGCTACCTCCATCCTTTTACTGCTGTCCTTCTCTCAAAAAGCTAAGAGCACAGGAACCTCAGCCTTCAACAAGAGTTCTCCAAGCTCTTTGGGCCACAGAATTGTCTACATACTTCCGATCCTTCTCAGGCCCTTTACCTGGGTTGACCATGAGCTTTATTTTACAAACTAAGACTCTTTGGAGAGTGAAAGAGTTGTATCAGTAATTACACTGGCACTGTATGCTCACTCCACCTTTACCTCGTTTCTGAGAAGGCTTGCCAGATGAAGCACAGGACACCTAGGTAAATTTGAATTTTATATAGATAGTGGATAACTTTTTAGTATAAGTATATCCCACACAATATTAGGACTTATACTAGAACTGGGTGTAGGTTTATTTGCTGAATCTGGCAACCCTACCCATGAAACCTTTACCCATTTACTCAGGCAACACTTTATCTATACACAGAGCAGCAAGACTGTTCTGACCCAAAACTGGCTACATGATTTGCAGGGCTTGGTGCAAAATGAAAATGTGGGGTCTCCTTGCTGAAAAATTGTTACACATTTTAAGATGGTAACAACAGAGCATTAAATCAAGCATGAGGCCCTTCTAAGCATAGACCCTTGGTGACAGCTCAGATCATGTGCCCATGTAGCTGGCCCTGTTTTTACCATTTGGTATGGTGTGTTTTGCTGCAGTGAAATCTGGAAATATTTTCTCTTCCATGTATAAAATAAACAAGTAGAAACTAGCATGCTTTGAACTTGGGATTTTGATGAAACATTCTGAGTGATAATTGCATTTGGAGTGGATCTTGATTATAAGGTACATGAGAGTAGGGATCATATCTGACTTGCTTACCCAGTGCTTTGTATAGTGCCTGACACATGGAAATCACTCAATGTGTTGAATGACTGTCTTATAGGCACACAGGTAGTATGCATTTACCTTGAAGTGGCATTAAAATGAAATAAAGGACACATTTCAAAAGCAATTATAATTTCCATTTGAGTAATAAGAGATCAAATGGTCAAAATGCACCATAATATTGCATATTATGTAATATGTATGTATGTATATTATGTAGTGTTGTGTGTTTTCCTGGCTTCTCCAGTTGGTGAATATATGATCTCATTTGCAGTAAATGCCCACATCTAGATGCTCTCAGTTCACCTACTGATAATAGATAGGTCCTGACTTTGCCGCAGGTTCCCCTCCCTAAGTATTTCTGAGCAATCTTAGGAGTGCTATGTGTAAGTCAAGTGTCCCCTATGCCACGGTGTTGGTGTTAGACAAGTCTCTTGCTCTCAGAGTCTCAGGATGGTTACAAATGATGGAAGCTCCAGTGCTTGAGGCTGTGGCTGTCCCTCCACATTCCTCTCATGGCCTCTTTGCTGCTTTTGGACATGGTGTCACAGCTGCCTCTCTCCTCCGGACCAATGGCTCTCACATTGCCTGTGGTCAAGTCTTCTATGGCAGGCTCCCACAGCAGAGTGGTTTGGGTTAAAGTCACACAATCCTTCGATTTGTACCACTCAGGGGCTCCAGGGATGAAAGGCGCTGGGTCAGTGGTGGCCACACACAATCCTGGACTCTCCAGCATCAGGCATAGGAGTCAAATGATGTTCTGTTTACTTCCAGGCTCCCATTTTTCCATCTTAAGAGGTGAAGGGACATTGTTTCACATGCATCAGTCTAATCCTGAACCCAAGTATGGTCAGAGTTCAAGATCTTTCCCAGGGGCCGGTCCTGTGGCTGAGTGATTAAATTTGTGTGTTCCATTTCGTCCCGGAGTTCACTGGTTTGTATCCTGGGCACCAACCTGACACTGCTCGTCAAGCCATGCTGAGACGGCATCCCATACAGAAGAACTAGAAGGAGTGACAACTAGGATATACAACTACGTACTGAGAGGCTTTGGGGAGAAAAGAAAAAGAGGAAGATTGGCAACAACTATTAGCTCAGGGCCAATCTTCCTCACCAAAAAGCAGTGAAAAGAAAAAGAAGAAAAGAAAGAAACTGTTGGGAAAGAAAAGATCTTTCTCAGGGGAGCCTGGGCCCCAGGCAAATCCAGGATATATTGGGCTTCTGTACCTGCGGTCCCGAATAACCTGTGATAATTGTGAGGCCTGTCTGCCCAGTGTACACAAGAGGCATCTGGGTGATGGTTCTGTCTATTTTTGTAATGTTGCAGGGACAATGAAGAGTCCTCAGCTGGCATTGTAGGAGGATGAACAAATATTTGCATTAAATATTTAACTTCTAGAAACTTCTTTTTTGTTCTATGCTTATTATTTATCCCTATTTTGTATTACATATTTTTTCCTAATTTTTTACTAAGTAATTTTCCATTTTCAAACTTTTTCACGAAAGAATTATCTCAGGTGAAACCAAGTAGGCAGTAGTCTTTTACTGTCCAATCCGGCCTAATCATGGCTTTACTCAGGAGTCAACTCCGGGGCAGGCATTGTGTCTTCTGAAATGTGGTTTATAAACTCTTCAAAAACCATAAACCTATTTTTAATGGATTGTTTCTTATTTATACAACTTATTGAAAAATTTATCCTTAACATTTCGTGGTTAATCAACACCAACTCAAGTGGCAGGCACCAAAATAACCTTTTTCTGGTATAAATGTGCACTACTTTGTTTTTATATTTTACATTATATATTTCTAGGTTTTCTTGGGTCTATATATTCATGTCAGATATATGTAATACTATATATATAGTTTTCCTTTTTCCTAAATTTGGACTAAATTGAATGATTGTAATAAGTTATTAAATGCTGATCAATAATGTGAACGTTTAACAGTAATTTTCGTGTTACATTAATGTTTATGTTTTCTGGTGAGATAATTATATTTAAGAAGTGACCTAAAGCATAGATGATTATTTCTAAACTGGATATACCCGTGTAGATGATGCATAAAGACATATAACAGATTACTTTCAAGACTGCATCATGAATTTCAGATGAAATCCATGAGTTGAAGACCACACATTTGTCTTAGGAGAATGTTTCTTTTCATTTCGTAAAAGAAAAAAGTTTTGGCATTCTTAAGTTTTGAGGCAGCAGGATGTGGTGGAAACCACCTTGGTTTGGGAGTGGTAGTCCTGAGCAATAATCTCCAGCAACTGCTAACTGCGTGAACGTGGGCACATTACTGATCTCTCTGAATCTCAGTTTACTCACTTGTCAACTCAAAGGCTATAAGGATTCAAAGAGCTAATGCAGGACTCACAGCTTTAGGAATGAGACCATGTGCTGTTGACTGAATAACCAACTTTCCCTAAAATTTGTTTAAAAATTTTTATTTGCTATAAATGTTACTCCACTTTTCCTCATTAGCTGTTAATTATCCTATCCTCTTTTAATTCCTTCCCAGACCAGCCCATAAACTGTGGAGCCAGCACAAGAACATAAATGGAGGCCCATATACCATATGTCTAAATATTTACAAACTATAGATCAAGCTGCCACACTGCTAAATTAAATATACGTTGGCTTCTGACTTGATAGATCTGCATTCACAATGGCCTGAAAGGCTAGTTTGAATTTAGAATTCTCTGATTCTTTGGGTGATGTGGTGGGATGAGGAGAGCTAGCCCCAGTCTTTGGCCATTGGTCTGCCAGCCTTCTCCTCCAACCCCCAGTTCCCACCCACATTATGAGGCTTCTCATGCAGATCTGTATGGATACCTCAGCTCAGCCATCCAAGCTTCTTCCACACTCCCC
Source organism: Equus quagga (assembly GCF_021613505.1). Classification (NCBI taxonomy): domain Eukaryota; kingdom Metazoa; phylum Chordata; class Mammalia; order Perissodactyla; family Equidae; genus Equus; species Equus quagga. Next base: position 35,590,632 of record NC_060272.1, on the reverse strand, counting down.
ATAAACAGTCACTTCTTGACCACAAGCTGGGCCTAATGATGTGTACATCAGAGGGTAGATACACTCCACCCTCAGGAGAGTAGACCAGGTAAGAGGCCACACAGGCCCTGGGTGCAGATTTAGGGCCATGAGCGCAGCAAATTCTGGGATTCCAGATACCCAGAACATAGTCTAGATGTGGGATAGGGGTGGGACAGCCTCCTAGTGGATGTATACTCTAGTTCCATGGACCTTTCATTCTATGTGAAAGAGAACAGTTAAGGGAAAGCCAAGGCAGGATCAAAGCACAGAGCCCAGGGCTGAGGTCATCTTCTCCAGATCTAAAGGCAGTGCTTTCCAGTCCTGTCTAAACACTTGGGTACTGTATTTTCCAAAAATGAGCTCTAAGGATGTTACTAGCCTTGCACATGGTAATGTATATTATGAATCTCCAAGATTTATGACCACGGAACACTGGGAGTGTGTGTGTGTGAGAGTGTGTGTGTGTACACCTCCATAGGATAGGGTTTGGCAAAAGCTATTCTAATCTCTAATGTCATGCAGTATTTATTTCTCTTCCTCCAACTGCCTCTTAAATGGAGGAGGTTCTATCTTCACTTGCTTTTATTTTCTTGTCCTATATTCTTGCTATGATTTCATCTATATCCAAGGTTTTAATCATCAGCTACATTCCAATGATTCCAAACTCTCCATCTCTCACTTCTCTCCTGAGCCCCATACTTCTATCATCTCTACCGGGATACACAAATTCCACAGGTTGAAAATTCAACTCATTATCCCCCTCTAGTCCTGCCTATCCCAATCTGCTCCTAGGGTGAGTTGCTTCTCTCCGTTAATGCTTCATCATCTACCACTGTTTCATCAGTTGCCCTGGTCAGAATCCCAGAGTCATCTTTGACTCTTTTCTTGACCTCACCTCCTCCCCAATTTTTCTCCAGATTTTGTTGATTCTGTCTCCTTGGTATTTCTCCAGTCTCTCAGATCTATCATTTTTCAAGGGTCTCATCATTTCTTGCCTAGATTCCTGCAATTTCCCATTTCCCCAATCCTTCTTTTACATTTCAGTGAGAGTATTCCTTTATAAATGCCAAGCAGTTATAAAAGACTGAGGAAGCTTTTCATATATTGATATGGAAAAATCTCCAACATATATTATTAAGTAAAAAATAAATAAGTGCAGAACTGGACATAGATGTTAAGTGTTATGTAAACACAGAGGAAAATAAGAATATATATTCGTATTTATTTGTATTTGCAAGCAACTAAGAAAAGTGGCTATCTGTTTGATAGGAGCATTTGAGATGGATGTTTTTGGGTAGAGATGCATAAGAGATAATTCATTGTATACATTTTTGATTGTTTTGATTTTTAAAATGTAAAGGTACTAAATTCAAAAATTATTCAAAAATTTAAAAATATATTTAAAACTATATATGCATTATTTTGTAATTATTACATATAATGCATAATAAATAAAATGAAACAATTAAAGAATAAAAAGTTAAAAAAGTTATATATCTAATCATGCCATTGCTTTGCTTAAAATATTTCTTGGGTCCACTATTACCTTCAGTACCAAGTGCAGACCGTTTAGAATGGCATAGAAATCCTTTCAAGATACAGATTTTGTCCACTTCTGCAGCCACATCTCTTTCCACAGCCTCATACGTCTCGTGCTATGGCCATATTGAATGGTGTAATCATTCACATCACATATCACAGTCTCTCATGCCCACATGTTTCCACTATTTGGAATGCCATCACACCCGACTTGGTCAGCCTATTCATCCCAAATCAGTCTTCAGGACTTGCCTCAAACATCATCTTCTTTCCCCTAAGGTGAATCAAGTGATTTTCTTCTCTCCTGCTTTATCACTCTATACCTTTCTTTCTTATTGTACTCAGTTCTCCACAGTGTATTGACTTATGTGATTCCTGATCTAGGCTGTGCATACATTAAAGATGAAGACTATCTTGTATTCATCTCTGTATCTGAAGCACACAATGTAGGGCTTATTCAATGAATTTATACATGAAAAATGAATCAAAGAATAAATGAGGGAACGAGTGAATGAGTGGGGAAAGGAGATATACAATGCATCCTCTCTCCTGTAGGACCCTGCTATGGACCCAGTTGGAACCCGTGAGAGGAGGACATTGTCTTGTACTTGACTGTTTGGTGCACCTGACTTATGGAGGCTTGATTTTGGTACAGCTTCTACACCTGATTCATGTTGTTGCCAATTCCTCATACCTAAATCAGAATTATCCTTTGAAAATTAGTTCCAAGTGTTTTCTTCCCCAACCTGAATAGTTTAGCTTTATATTTTCATTTCACTTCAGCTTTCCGAGGAAGGGTCATTTTCCCTAATGATCTTTCCAAATTTTCACTGAAGTAATTTTTGTTGAGGGAGATTATAAAACTCCCATCTCAGTGTTAGGGTTCAGCTCTGGAACAAGAAGACAGAATAAAGAAAAAAAAAATGTGTTTTTTTCCCTCACAAATAATGCTCATGTGTAATGATCAAACACAGTGTTTCATTCTCTACATAAAACTGCCAAAGAGAAGAGTTCAATGTTCTAGGGAATTGAGATTTAAATTACTCCAGGGGCCACAGAACAATTATCCTTCTAAAATTAGCAATTTCTTTTTTAAGTTTTGAGAATGCATTTTAATTACTATGGGAATGAACTTCCTTAGAAAGACGTGATCTTTCCAAATAATGCCCCAAAACTAATTTCAATTAGCAAAATCTAAGATAAAAGAGATCAATAACTAACCTTTTACTCTGGGTTCTAAGTAACCTGCATTCATGAGGAGTGGCAGATTCATCTGGAACTCTACGCAGTGTTGGGCCCATTCCTCTGCTTCCCAGGCAGCAGATCCTAGAGATGAGGCTGCCCCAAGGGCTCTGGGAAGATGCTTGCTGCTCAGGACGTGTGATGGAAAGAACCCAAAGGACCAAACCTCAGCCCACTGACTTCGTTTTCCAAGAGTCTGGTTTTATTAGACAAAATTTTCTACTTTGATATTATTCCACTTCTTTGGGCTCTGGACCCATCAGTACCACAAGTTCATAAAGATCTTAATATTAAAATGGATTCTGTTCATGGGCTACACTGAGAAAATTATTCTCTTGGACCTAACTACTTGAATCCAACTGCTTGTTTTTTGCATTTTAGGTGAAGTCTGATGCTTTGCCTATCATGGTTCTGATGAGATTTCAAGTTTGATCAGGCCATATTCTCAGAACGCTTTAAAACTGAGTTAGAGAACATGCACTCTGAAGAATGTGTTAGTGTTAGGATTTCCAACTTGTGACTGAAGCAACAAAAAATTAAATAACTTGCCCAGAGCCACTAAATGAATCATTGTCAGTGTTAGACCTTAGAGTTTGGAACTGAGACTTCCTTGCTCATTCACGTTACATATAAACTCAAACACATTTCTTTCTCTCTCTTCACACACACACGTGCGCACACACACACACATTGTATTGTACACAATAAGGACATATTTTGTTGCCTATTATAAGCTGAGCTAAAAACGCTAACTTTATGCTTTTAAATGTCAGAGTCCTCAGGAATGTGAAACATGTAGTTAGAACATTTACGCCTCTATTTTTCTAAAGACCAAAGGGTAATTTTAATATAGATGTTAGTACCCATGAAAGGCATCAGATAAATGGATATAATGCCCCATTTCTTCCATTGATGTGCAGAAGCTATCCAGCCTTTTACAGCATATTTTTTTGGTAAAATCAAGGGCACTGAGGCATTTTGGTACCTTCTGTTTGGGGGCATCTTTTGGGGAGAATTTGGACTAAGAGATTAATGCATTTTCAGTAGGATTTCTAACTAGATCCTTCCTGGACACAGAAGCTGTGATGACTCCTGCAACAATATCTTCACGTCTGACAAGCCTATTCGTTCATAACTTTTCTGGTTTGCCAAAGAACGACACAGCCTCACTCCTCTCCTCTCAAATCCTTGGGCTGGCACTTGGCATACCTGTCTGTGTGATTTGGCTCTATGTACCTTCCTCTATATTTAAGTAAAGTTAGTCTATTATTAATCATGGATTTCAATCAGTGACTTATTAATAATTCTTCCAGTAGCTCGTTATAAACCTCATCTGTACTACTATTTTAGGCCATTACTTGAGTGGGTCGACCCCATAAGAAAACATTTGTTAGGTACTCTCTGGCAACATCTGTCAGGCTTGGGCTCCCTGTCCTTGGGTGTGATATTGCTGCTACAGGCCAAGATAACACGGATTGGAAGAGGTGTAAATCTGACAGCCAGAAGTCGAGAGAAGAGGGGAAATGAACGTGTATAATAGGTTTGTTTTGAGGGAAGACAGGAATAGTCATAATGAGCCCCAAAAAGGACATTTACTTAGAAGCAGATTTGAAACCTGGCAGATGAAAAGAGTTCTAGAGTTAAATATAACTTCGTTGCGTTATCCAAGTGTCGATTTATGAGTCAGTTCTGAGAGTTAAATGAAAAACTTATCATAAAACAGTTATTAGAATATAGAATCCTTAGTTTTCTCTATGCATTTCATTGAATTTAGTTCACATGCTGTGGTTCAGCAGCGTTCTCATACATAAATACAGGATAAACATCTGTCTAAACACATTAAAAACATTATTTATGCTTTAGCCTAGAAATTTGCTAGTTTTGTTAATATCCAAAACCTTTCTTTTCAAATTTGTGATTATGGGGTGAGGTTGCACTCCAGCTAAAATTTCGTCTATGAGGTTTAAAATATTTAAAATACATGATGTGCTTCACAATGTGAAGAGCTTTAATTTAAGACTGAGGACAAGAAGCAATAGGGGGAATTTTTTTGTAGCGAACAATCAAGCAATGAAGAAATCTAAGGTAACATTTTCTCAGTGTTTGCCACCATAAGCATTGGTCAACCCAAGTCCCAAGCATTCTTCTAGAATGAGGAGAAGGATTGACAGTGTTCTTTTTAAATGAGAACCTTGGAGAGAAGAGAGTTGACTTGGAATTATGAACACCAACCAGCTTTTTGGTGGACAGCCAAAAGCCTTCTTGTTGGAAATGCCCATGTCTTTCCCAAATCATTTGGCTCACCTCCTGATGTAATTGCATCTGAAAGAGAAATATTTAAATGGGCTGGAGTGAGGGTAATGGAAGGATTTCAATTACCAAGTTGCATACTGGATTACTTTAAGTGGCATAAATCGGCCTTAAGGCAAACTCACATATCAGGCCCAGCATAGCTTTCCAATGCAATATACATCTACCCTCTCTGAAGGTAACACTGTGAGCTCTTAGGTAATGTAAAACAAAGGTTAGGAGTCAAGATGTAATTTGAGCAGAAATCTATTGGGAAATACAAATCATAATTTCAAATGTGGAATAAGGCCAAGATGATCAGGCATGCTGAAATAATGGTCAAGGGGCTTTAGGTAAGTTTGAAATGATATAAATGATTTTAAAAATTCATGTAAATATATATTGAGAAATATTTAGAGGCACTGATAAAAAGCAGTTCCAAAGTTACAGAGCAAAACATAATATCTTGAATATCTTAGCAATAAAAAAAAATCAGTAACTTTGCATTTAAACACTTAAGCAAAATAGAATTGAGCTTAGTGCTAAATGTAGATATACATGTTTTACTGTCTAGCTCCCACGTCATTGGCTGTGTGTGAGCAAAGCCTACTTATTGAGTGCTGGAACGGTTTCCAGGCACAGAGATAACTGGAGCTGTGTAGATTGAGCGATGCAGTTCTCTTTCACATGACTTCTTGTTCTCCTGTTCTTCACCATTCTTGCCTCTTTGCTTCCTTCTCACATAGATTCTATCCTGCAATGCCTCCTAAACTCACCTGTCTTCCTCCTTCCCCACCTAAAAGCCACCTCTGTCCCAAGGCTGGCTTCCTCTGTGAAACCATCACATTCATTTTACCCACTTGCCAGGGCCCATCTGACTGGAATGGCGTCTTCTAAACTTTTCCCTGTTTCCTCTTTCCTAAACTCCTTTGCTACCTGGTCAAGTCAGTCAGGTATATCTGCATTTTATATATGATTTTCTGAAAAAGGGACTTGAGACAAGACCATGGTAAAACAGCCTATACCTGGAAAACAGCATAATTAAAATAATACGATAAGGGGACAAAAATAGGCATATATGTTGATGCCACATTAAGAGGCCAGAAAGGGAATCTGATGAATTCATATAGATAACATTTACTGATCACTTACTATGTGCTGGATGCTACATTTACTTGTTTCATTGTCACACTGAACTGATGAGGACGTCATTAGAGATAAAGAATCTGAAAGTTGAAGTAACTTTGCCAAGACCAGCTAAAGCTAGAGCTAATATTAAATCCAGGCCATTGGGCTCCAGAGCCAGATCTTAACTTTTACACTCTACTGCCTCTGAAAAATGAAGTTTAATAGTGGTTGGGAAAGTAATCATTAACTAATAAGTATTTTGGGTATAACTAGCCTTGTGGTATTTTATACTGTAAGTCAAAATGAACCAGGGAAAGTGTTACATATTTTTTAAGCCATGGAAAAACACTGGAAACCACAACATAAAATTTATTTTGACTCTGTAGGAATGATAATTTTCTAATTATTGAACAATACAAAATGTTACAGACACAAAGTCACACATTTGTCTACAATCTATTACATATTATAGTATTGACTTTTAAACTTCATTACAATTAAAAACAATAAAATAAGACTCCAAAAACCAGCAGAACAAAAAAATATTTGTGACAAATATGATTAACAGAATTCATACCTCCAATGTATAAAGAGCTTTAATATTTAGAAAAGTACAAAGATCTCAAAGAGCTAAGTTAGCAAAGATGATTTGCCTAACAAGAAATATAAATAATGGTGAATAAATTTGTACTGGTCAGGCCACATACAGAGTGTTAAAATTATTTGTTTAAACTAATTTTATTATAAAAGGAATACAGAAAAATTAAATATACTGGAAAGACCAATTAGAATGATGAGAGATTTGAAACAATTGCAAATGAGGAATGGTGACCAGTGAGGCCACTGGGGAAAAAAGAGTTGGGGGCCTTGGAAAATAGCAGGAGGTGATGCCAAACAAGATGACCAGGTAATCATGTTTGGCTCATGGGGACCACCAGACTTGAGCTTGGAAGAAGGCTCAGAAATTAGGATGTGGCTTATAGCAGGAGTTATCGAATTTTAACTTGCCTCAAAATCACCTTAGAGCTTTTTAACACATAGCTGGGCTCCACTGCCAGTTTCTTATTCAGTAGGTTTGGAGGGGGCCCACTGACCACATTTCTAAGAGGTTCTCTGGTGATGCTGATGCTACTGGTCTGGAGCCCAAACTTTGAGAGTCACTGGCTTATAGAATTATCCATATGTATATAGCTGAAGTTAGGAAGTACAATGAAATCAACAATGGAGAAAAGGAGGGGTAGAAGGAGACGGGATAGGACGGAGAAAGATAAACAGAGAGAAAGAGAAGCAGTAGGCATTTAAGGAGGCTGCAAGGAAAAAGGAAAACTTTCTTCTCACCAGAAAATATCTAGCCAGGGCAGCTGAGTGGGGCTAGAGAGAATTACAGGACAGGGCAGACTGATATCACTCCAAATTTATGATCATCATTCTCTCACCCTGCCCTACTCTCTTTCTTTCCCTTCTCTGCTAAAGATTGAATAACTAATAATCTAGCACAGCCCAGCCCCCTGCACCCCAACCTTGACTTCTTAACTAGCTCACATTCCTTAACTTTCCAAAGTCTATCTCCTACCTTCACCTCGCCATTGAAATCATTTTCTTAAGAGACACTGAATCTGTAGATCTGTTCTTGGTCCTATATCCTTAACAGATTAACAGTGTTTGATGGTTCTGTCCACTCACTTCTACTACCGAACCAGGTTCGTTTTGCCTGTCACATGAAAAGCCAATCACCAAGACAACAAGTTTGCTGCAGAGAAAGGGTTTATTCACAAGGCAACAAAGTGAGGAAACAGGAGGAAAAAAATCTCAAATCTGCCTCCCTGAAAAATGGGGATTGAGAATATTTATGGGATAAAGGGACAGGGTGGTCTGAAGTGTGGGAACAGATGATTGGAGGTAAGGAGAAGGAAGGTAATTGATGATCTGTGAAAGTATAGTCAAGCTTCATGGCTCTTCATAGGATGCATGTTTGCAAAATGTTGGCATTAGCATGATCTGAAGGTGGAGTTTTTGGCTCCCTGACACAAGGAGTTCACCTATCGGACACCTGTGCAGGCCCCGTTGGTGGGTTGGTCATCTTGACCAGCCCGAACCAGACAGGGGTCAACTCTTAGTTCCTGAAAAACAACTCAGGCATCTGTTACCATGGTGACCCAAGCATCAGGGAGATGTTATCTATGAGGAACATAGTGGGAGTCAGATAATATATTGCCTAAGCAGTGCGCCTAACAACAAGTGGGCAAACAACTAAAGACTACAATTAATAATTTTCAAAAAAACACTTTAGTTACTACCTACCCAATCATTAATGGCTAACTGTCCATGGGTTTCACTTCCCCCTTGGTTTACCTGACACACACTAACCTGGTTCTTTTTCCAAATCTTGGATCCCCGACGTGATTCCCTACTTTTCTCCTTGTTTATAATATCTTGTATCCTAGAGTAAAGCTTTTAGAATAAATTCTTCTAAGGTTCTCCAAAATTCCTTTCTTGTTACCAGAGGAGATAAGTATATTTTGCCTAGTTTAGCATATGAAGATGGTAACATTCAGTATTTATAATTTAGTAAATATTTATTGAGTGTCTATGGGGTGTCATGCCCTGGAGACACTACAGTGAGCAAACATGATAAAGCCTTTGCACTTACGAAGCTGACATTATAGTGGGGAGGATACAGACAATAAACTAGTTAACAGATAAATATATGAGGTAATTACAGCCCACAGCCCATGAAAAATACTCTAAAATGAAAATAAAACAAATTGATATAGTCGAATATCCTGAGGACGCAGTACTTTGGGTTAGGAAACTCAGGAAGACTTCTTGGAAGAGGTGATACTGAGCTGAGATCTGAATAACAAAAAGAAACAAGCCTGGTGAAGATTTGATGACAAAGCCTTTTAACAACAGGAAGGAGGTCAATGTGACTGGAGTGTAGTAAGTGAAGGGGGAGGGGGGTGGGTAGGCAGACAGACATACAGGACAAGATCACATGGGGCCTTGAAGCCCATGGTGACGTGTTTGGACTTTATTCTTAATGTAATAAAAATCCATTGGACAATTTTAAACAGCAAATCATTATTTTCAGTAAAGATGCTAAGGATGAATGGTTGGCTACATGTAGTTTTCTCCTCTTATTCCAATGACTTTGCTGAAATAATAGTAAAGGAATAAAAAAGACATAAAACTTTAAGAACTATGATAAAAGGAGAGGAGACAGCAGGAGCTAAAGCATTACCACATATTTTTGGAAAATGGAAACAGATGGACAGAGGAATGGTAACTGATTTAGACAGAAGCAGGTAATTATAACCTAAAGTATTTGCAGAGAATACCAAAGAGGAGTGAGTCAATTCTTAGTGCCTAGGACTGAAGTCATGAGGTATCATGAAGAGCAGGGTGGGGCAAAGGTCTGGAAATAGAAAGAATGGATGAAAGTTTGTATATGAAGCTGTTAGTCTCCAGATGCCCATGCTCAGTCACACATCAAGAGGATGTCTTCTATGGTGAAAAAAGGAACATGCATTCTATGGAGAATTTGAACATGAGTGCCAAAGGAATCAGAGGCACATGGTAGAGTGAAGGATGGGTATGTGCAGCTTGGGGATGAAAACATATGATTAATCTAAAGCCTGCAAATTGAGTAGAGCAATTCCCATCAACTTTTACTTGCCCGTTGCATGAATGTTGGTCTATACTCCACAGGCAAGAAACTCAAGGAAATTGTTCTCAGAAGAAACAGAAAAGTCCCAGAGAGCATCCTTTCACATGAGTCCGTGACTGCTCAGGCTACAATGAAGCCCACCACTTGATCAGTCCTAATTAGGGACTAGAATGGTTTCCAAGCACTATCAAATATAAACTAGGAGATAGTAATAATCAGACATTTGAGAAAAACCTCTAATTTATCTCCCCAGTAAAACAATGGAGATAAAAGCAAACAGAAAAGAAATCTCAGAGGAAACAAAGGAAAATCAGAGAACAGCATAATTGTTTTTAAAAAATCTCTGATATTATTAGGAAGATAAGATATTCCATATCTAATATGAGATCAGGAAACTATAAAAAAGGAATCAACAAAGAATAAAAGTTTAGATGAAATGAAAAATACAAGAAAAGAGTTGGAAAAAAAGTTGAAGAATCTTCCTAAAAGTAAAACAAAAAACAAAATGATGGGGAAAAAATGAAAAGACAAGATGTGGAGGGTCAGGGTGTCTAACATTTAACTCAGAGTATTTCAGAGAGCTAAGAAAAGACAGGAGAAGATATTATGAAAGAAATAATATAAGAACACTTCCTCCAATCCGAGGACATGAATCTTTAGGTTGAAAAAGTTTACAGAATTCCAAGGAGAGTGAATAAAAAAGACATACTTCAAGATACACCATCACGACATAGAAAAGCACCATGGTAGAAAGGTTTCTAGAAATTTCCAGAAAGAAAAAGGTTACAAAGGATCAATGTTTAACATACCATTCAACTTTTCAATAGTAATGATACCACTGACAAAAGACAATAGAGGAATGCTTACAAAGTAACAAAGAACATTATTTTCAATCTAGAATTTTATACCCAACCAAATTATGGTTGTTTACAAATAAAATAAAATGATTTTCAGACATTTGAGTCATGTGAGATCTCAAAAAGATTACATCCACAAGTAAAACAAAATATGTATGAAAGAAAACTACCTAGCTGTAGATTAAAATATACTTAAAATAGTGAAAACTTTGATAAGTTTTAATAAGAAAATAGTAATATTACTATTCTGAGAGAAATGGGGGAGGGGGTGGCAGGGAATGGTAGTATAGGAGAGCCAACCATAAAAGGAAGCCAGTAGGTAGTGTCTAAATTCATAAATAAGGGAATAGAAATCATATTATTTAGAAACGTGAAAGTAAACACCAGAAAAAACAAGGAAATAAGGGGTAAAAATAGATGAGGTAAAGAACAGCTGTTTTTCACTGAAATTTTTAAATACTATCTTATGTTTTAAAATTATGTTTATTTATTACTTTGACCAAAAATAAACAAAATTTAAGGCAAAGTTTTCCTGTGGCAGTTTGGAGACTACATTGTAGAGAGGCCAGAAGGGAAATTGGCAACTATTTCCATGGTCCGGGTGAGAGATGACAGTGACTTGGGTCAAAGGGTAGTGGTAAAGAGAGAAGTGAACAGATTCAGAGTGTGTAATGCAGCTGACTTAATTTACTGGGCTATTGGCTGTGTGGCTGGAGGAAAAGAGAATCATCAAGGATGACACCTAAGATGGTAGATAGTAGTATCACTTGTTAAAGAAAGAAAACTAAAGAAAAACTTGATTGGTGGAAACATCAATCAAGATTTCTGTTTTGTGCATATAAACTTTGACATTCCCATCCAAGAAGTGTGTCAGGGAAGCATTTAGATGGTGTTATGGGGAATTGTGTCCCCCCAAAAGATGTTGAAGTCCTAACCCTGAGTACTTGTGAATATGACCTTATTTGGAAATAGGGTCTTTGCAGATGATGAAGTTAAGATGCCATCATTAGTGTGGGCCCTAATTCAATATGAATGTGTACTTATTAAAAGGGGAAATTTGGGGCTGGCCCAGTGGTGTAGTGGTTAAGTTCGCACACTCCACTTTGGCAGCCAGGGGCTTGCAGGTTTGGATCCTGGGTGCAGACCTGGCACCGCTTTTTGAGCCATGCTGTGGCAAATCGCACATAAAGTTGAGTAAGATTAGCACAGATGTTAGCTCAGCAACAATCTTCCTCAAGCAAAAAGAGGAAGATTGGCAACAGATGTTAGCTCAGGGCCAGTCCTCCTCACACACACAAAAAGGAGGAGAACTTTGAACAGAGACAGGCACATATAGAGGGAAGATGATGTGAAGACACAGGGAGAATGCCAACTACAAGCCAAAGAATGTCTGAAGCTTCTAGAAGACATGAGAGAAAAATGAAATAGATTCTTTCACACAGCCTTCAGAAGAAACCAACCTTGCTGATATCATGGTTTTGGACTTCTGCTCTCCAAAACTGAGATGTTGTTCAAGTCACCCAGTTTGTGGTCCTTTGTTAAGCATATTTTAATCTACAGCTAGGTAGTTTTCTTTTATATAGGAAACTAATATAGATAGATGTGCTTCTGGAGATTTGAGAAGAAGAAATGGTGGCAGTACACATTTTGGAATCATAGGCACGTAAGTGGCATTCAGAATCAGGCGACTGGAGGAAATCAGTTCAGTAGTGAGTGCAGATCGGTAAGAAGATAAGGCTTAAGAATCAGGATTGAGATTGCAGTGCTCTCATATTTAGGGATTGAGCACCGGGGTGGAGTCCCCAAAGGAGATGAGAGGATAAGTGGCCAGGGAAGTAGGAGGAAACCAGGCGAGTGTGACGTTATGGAAACCAGGAAAATCTTTTTTTGTTGTTTTTTTGAAGAGGAAGTGGACAGCTGCTCAGATGACAAGATGAAGACAGAGATCAGTGCTTTTGGAAACATGACACTCGCTATTGACTTGAGAATGCCAATTTATTCTATTCGAAGAGGGTTGAGGATAGAATTGTGGGTGAGAAAGTGAGGACAGTAACTAAAGAAAGCCCTTGTGAGATGATTTGATGTGAAAGAGATCAGAAAACATAGAGACGTGGGATCTGAGGAACAGTTTTAAGTCATGGGAGACAACGGTGTTGGCCAGATCACCTTTAGAGATGTTATGTGACAGAGATAGGTGAAGAGCAGTCCTAAGAGAGCTAAAATCCTCAATAAAAGACAGTAAGTGTCCAAAAGGAAAATGAAGAAGTAGATGAGTGGTCTGTATAGTGTCAAAGGACTGGGGACTTTTGATAGAAGGTGGAAAAAAATGACTTAAAAACCACAATGTACCCCAACTCCAGGCTCTTGTCTATAGAGATGCAGGAGGGCAAAACAGCCTCCTTTGAGAAGGCTGCAGGAGTTATGATTTGTGATCAGAGTCCCTCACTTGTGCTGGCCCCACCCAGGCAGTGGTGGTCATTTTATATTTGTCTTTTTTACATGCATTGCCCCAGGTATTTTATATTTTATTTTACTTCTTTTCTTTTCTTTAAAAGGGCTTCCCCAAATTGTATGCATTTCAGGACTCCGGAAAACCTGGATCTACTCTTGCTTAGAGGGATGGGTGGGCCGGGACTGCAGATAGTCTCAGTTAGTTTGAGAGTCAAGAGAACATTCAGAGAAAAGGTTAATGAAGTAGGGGAATTTGCCAATGACACATGGTGAGATTCAGAGAGTCTACTAGAAAGAGAAGTCTCTTCCCAGGGGCTTACAGGTCACCATCTGCAGAGAAAAAGTGGAACACAGTCTTCAAGGTTTCTCCTTGATTTCCTTCATGGAAGTTCCATTTTAAAACAAGGCATGCCCGCTTATGACACTTGCCTTTGAGTATAGTACTGCCCTTCATCCACTGGTGGAACGACTTAACACGAAAAGATAAAGATAAAAATGAACCATTGATAGCTTCATTTCTTTGTGTAGGCAAAGAGTTTCTTAAGCAGGATGGGAAAAGTGCTAATTTAAAGGGGAAAAATAATAAATTGATCTGCGTTAAAATTAATAGGTGTTTCTCAAAAGATACCATTAGAAGAGTAAAAAATCATGCCACGGATTGGGACAAGACACTGCTTGCAATATTATACAGACCGAGGACTTGTGTGAGAATTGTAAAAAGCTACACTCTATGTGATTTTTGTTGAGTTTCATTCCAGTCTTTGTCTTATACATAAGTTTTGTTTTATTACTGTGTTTCTGTTTTATTTTACAAAAATGGGATCATACTGTACATGATGGTTTGTACCCTTCCCTCCTCATTCAATTTAGTGGTATATTACAAGTAATCAGATCTTAGAACTGTAAGGCACAAATAAAACTGTTTAGTCTAACCATTTTTTAGGTCAACGTCATTTTGTTTTTTTAATTAAGATATAATTGACATATAGCCTTATATTAGTTTCAGGTGTATGACATAATGATTTGGGTCTGTATATATTGCAAAATGATCACCACAATAAGTCTAGTTGATTGCTGTCACCACACATAGTCACAAATTTTCTTTTTCTCGTGATGAGAACTTTTAAGATCTACTCTCTTAGCAGCTTTCAGATACAATATAGTATTGTTAACTATCATCACCATGCTATACATTACATTCCCAGGACTTACTCATCTTATAACTGGAAGTTTGTATCATTTTGCCCACCCCTTGCCTCTGGCAACCACTAATCTGTTCTCCATTTCTTACAGAGTCCCTGAGCAGTGAAGGGACTTGCTCCAGATTACATAACTGGTTGAAACTGGTGGAGTATTGTGTCCTGACCCCTGGTCCACTGCTCCTTGTCCTGGGAGAGAGTCTTCCAGAAGGTTTTGCATTGATCCTTTGCTCTCACCCCAGGCTATATCCATTAAGTGCCTGCCTCTTTTTAAAAAATATTTGTGAAAGTCAGCTTCATAATTTTTTTCACTAGCTCATTTTTTGGGGGTGTCCAGATTCCTGTAGGGACGAAATTTTGATAAATTATAACATCCCTTTATCCCCAGGATAAAAAAGAAAAACTCTTCGGGAGTAAGGAGGAAGAGAAACATTCACTGCTAAGAAAGGTTCAGGTTGCAAACTTCTCTTGCTTATTTATTGAGGTTAAAAGTTAAACTGGATTAGGACAATCATATTTTTCTGACACATTGACTTGCTTCTTAAGAAAACATATTTAGCTTTTTTTCATGATTCATTTCAGTAGAAAAGCCAGAAGTTATGTTCTTATGCTGAGTAGAAACACTGAAGGCCCCTTTGTGAGGGATTTAGCTAGCTACATGTATTTATTTGGCTCATTTTTTTCCCCTCTAGGCTAAATTTGATTTAAAATTTGTGCATGGAGCAGGAGGAGAAGTATTTGAGCTCATTTTTGTGATTTTCCATAGACAAAATTAGCACCAAATTTATGGGTTGTTAGCATTGTTCTTCAAGCTGTGGCGAAGGAGGTTTTCTCATTGTCACCAGATCCTTCTCTCTCAATTCCCTCCAATTACTTTTTCTCTAGGTTCTCAAGATCTGGCTCACTTTGCATTGGTGAGTAAGAAGAAATGGGGCTGAGAAGAAAATCAAGAGATGCCAACCTTCAGAATAACAACCATGTGATATGAAGAAATCTCCCCTCCAAATAGACTTTCTGCTGTACATGTGACCTTTCATTTCATATGTCCCTTCTGTTTGCAGAGGTCACAACCTCCGTATGTAGAAATTTCCCATTATCATTATCCGAAAGTTTCAGGTATGAAGCACACTTTCCATTTAAGTTTTCATTAGAATATAAATATGACTGTTTTCTGGACAGAGAATTGAATTTCACACCCACCTAATCCAAAATGGCCAGAAATCACTTACCATGACATTCCTCACTTCATAATGGGAAATAACTTTATTGTTTTTATTCTGATTATAAATAATTTAGGAAATATAAAGGAGAAAGTGAAAATTCTACACAATCCTACCACTGAAGGATGACTGTTGATATAATTTTGGTGTATATTCTTCCTTTAAAAAGTGGGATACTATTATAAACATTCTTTTTGTAACCTCGCTTTTTTTCAATTAAACGTATATTTGCCTTTTTGTATGTCAATAAATATAAATTTCAGAGAAACTAACAATTGGGAGAAGATATTTGCAAACCATATATCAGATAAGGGGTTAATATTCCAACATATACAAAGAACACATACAGTTCAACAACAAAAAAAACCCAACAATCCAATTAAAAAATGGGCAAAGGATCTGAACAGAGATTTCTCCAAAGAAGATATACAGATGGCCAACAGGCATATGAAAAGATGCTCAACATCATTAGCTATCAGGGAAATGCAAATCAAAACTATGATGAGGTATCACCTCACTCTGGTCAGAATGGCTATAATTAACAAGACAGGAAATAGCAAATATTGGAGAGGATGTGGAGAGAAGGGAACCCTTGTACACTGCTGGTGGGAGTGCAAACTGGTGCAGCCACTGTGGAAAGCAGTATGGAGTATCCTCAGAAAATTAAGGATAGATCTACCATATGATCCTGCTATCCCACTGCTGGGTATTTATCCAAAGAACTTGAAAACACAAAGGCATAAAGATACTTGCACCCCTATGTTTATTGCAGCATTATACACAATAGCCAAGACTTGGAAGCAACCTAGGTGCCCAGGAAGGGACGAATGGATAAAGAAGATGTGGTATTTATACATGATAGAAGACTACTCAGTCATAAGAAATGATGAAATCCGGCCATTTGTGACAACGTGGATGGACCTTGAGGGTATTATGCTGAGTGAAATAAGTCAGAGGGAGAAAGTCAAATACCGTATGATCTCACTCATAAGTGGAAGACAAAAACAATGACAAACACATAGCATTGGAGATTGGATTGGTGGTTACCATAGGGGAAGCGGGGAGGGGGAAGGGCAAAAGGGGTGATTAGGCTCACATGTGAGGGGATGGACTATAATTAGTTTTTGGGTGGTGAACATGATGTAGATTACTACACAGAATTAGAAATATATTATCATGTACATCTGAAAGCTATATAACGTTATAATCCAATGTTACTGCAATTAAATAAATAAATAAAATTTTAAAAATAAATAAATATAAATTTACATCCTAAATGAATGAGTAATAGTCCATCTATAAATGTACCATATTTATTTAATTAATTCAGTATCAACAGACAGTTTACACTTTTTGATTTTTGCCAACATGTGAATCCCTGTGATGAATATCTTTATATATAATACATTTTGCTCTTCTCCAATCAATTCCCGAGGAGTAGTCCTTAGAAGGAGAATTTCCACGTCAAGTGATTTGTACATCACTAAGGTTTTCAATACATATAGCCATATTTCTCTCTAGAAAAGTTTTACTGCCTTACAGTGTCACCAACAATGTATGAAAGTGACATGTGTCTTTTATCCTCATCAGTATACACATTATGACTTTAAAAATTTGTTCTCAGTCTACTACGTCAAAGAACTCTATCCCAATGTTATATTAATTTGAATTTCTTTGATTATCAATGAGGTTGAGTATCTTTTACATTTGCTGTGTGTATGTCTTATGATGTAAATTTTTGCCCATTTTTCTATGGGAGACCAGTTTTTTTAATTGATTTTTAAGAACTCATGTATTAAGTGTAGTAACCTCTTGTCCATTACATATTTTACAAATTCTGTCTCTAGATTTTGTTTATGGTATCTTTTCTCCACAAAAGATTTCATTCTCGTGTGGTCAAATCTATAAATCTTTTTCATAATGATTTCTGCCTTTGAGTGTCATGTTCAGCAAGGCTATCTAAACTAATTTTTAAAAAGAAAGACACACTAACCTCCTTGTATACTCAGTAATGAAAAATATTTATAGATTAATGACAGAAGCATCTCTGGATTACTGGAGAACTTCAGGCTGAATATTTTTTAAGCATAGAATTTACAGAAATTTTTACTCATTGGGATTTACTTATGGCAAGTCAATGAAAGACAAAAAAAAAATCTGTAATTCACAATTACTTTGTTACTGTACTTTCCTAGAACTCAGACTTAAAATAAGCTGCATTCTGACATTTGGCATTGACAGCCATCTATTCTTTCTTTCTGTCTTTATTCCATGCTGAGGTATCCATTTTGTTTTCCTGGTGAGTAATAAGTTCAATAGAGATAAGGCTGAGTAAATAAATAATATTGAAAAGCACAATGCTTTAAAACTCTAAAGTGATACAGTGACATCATAACAAAGATTAGAATAGTAATACTTCGTAAACTAATGTTTAAATTTACTTAATTGCTGTTTCTGTAACTTACTTAAGTTACAAAAAGTAATAGACTTGAATTTTCTCACAAGCTAGAATTAATCCAGGAATCTCAGTTTTTAATGGGCAAAAGTATAATCACAGTTTCTCTCCTTTTCTTGGAAATATTATAAATTTTGTAGAGACACTGGAAAGGAGAGGAGAGGAGGGAGATAATGGGAGGGAAAAGGAAGGACAGTCTAGACAGGGGATATTTTTCATGTCACATCATTCTTTAATTCTATGGAATGAATTCATCTCCTGGATACAGGACTTTGGAATTTAAAATGCTCAAAATAGGTTAGGTTTTGAACTTCAATAGCATTTTTGAAAAAAACCAAAAAAAGCATAATATTTAGATTTTTAAAAATCACTTCATAGTGAATCAAAATACCTCTTATCTTTCTTATCAGTTTTGGAAGGAGCTTCAAAAAACATCCAGTGTGCCTGAGCACACTTAATGTCCAAATTCTCTGTACTGCCCTGGCCACCAGCAGCTCTGGCCACTAGTGACTTGGCACAAGTTTCCATCTGCTTTGGAGATGCTTTGGAGAGAGGTCCTGGTCCTGTAAATCTTTCTTTTTGGCTTTATCTCTTTTGGTATATTATGACCTATTAATAAAATGTTAACTTAAAAATTTCCCGTGAAAACATTTCACAGTCTGGGTGTTGATCTGTATAATTTACTCAGGTTGTAGGTAAATAGTAAATACTTTTTATTGCATTGCATCTAATCTGGGTTCTCAGGAGTATTCAAACATAAAATGCTTTACGTAGAATGACTAATTGTTGTCTGAACTAGGATGCCTTTAAGAGTGAGAGGATTGTAGGAATTATTAATAATTAAGCCAGAATAACAGGAATAAATTGGTAAACCAGGTCAAAGAATCACCCTATTTAGAGAAAAATCATAAAATATGTGGGAATATTGTCATAATTGAATATAAACCCTTCTTGAGATTGCTTATTTAAATTTATCTCTGAATGCTTTGATATCTTAAAGGAGGAGATAGATTCTATGACTAACTCTTTAATCTGATCATCTTCATTAAATTTAAAGCTTCCTAGTCCCCATTCCCAATAACCTATAGTTTCTTTCTTTCTTTTTTTTTTTCATGAGGTTGAGGAGTGGCAAGTGGAAAAACCACATGGAAGAAGATACCACTACCAGAAAAGGCTTTTACAGCCTGTGTTTATGCGTCTTTTATCTGTATGTTTGCTTGTTTCTGATGACTGTTAAATGTTTGTAAACCTCTAGTTAGAGGCTTACTGGATTAGAATGTAGCTTGTGTATAGTAAATATAAACCACAGTAATAGCTAATGAGCAGTATAACACGGTATGAGTAAGCAGATAATAATCATAGTTAGTCATTCTACACATATTATCTTAAACTCATAAAAACCCTGTAAGGTACCATTAGCCCCATTTTACAGATGAAGAAAATGAGGTTCACTAGCTTGCTTAAGGTCACAAAGTTGGAATGAAACAGAATCACTGTTTGAATCCGAACCCCATGATCTTCACCCTACGTGTTGTCTCTCTCTTAAAAAAGATGTGCAGATTGCCCTTGTCTACTCTCCATCATCATCTCAAATTTTCTCTTGGATGATTAAAGACCTATAATTACAATATAATATTAAGTATCTTTTCCAGCAAAAAGAAATACGCTGTTTATGTTGTCTATGGAGTGGGTCTCCTTGCCTACCTGTTACGCCTGCTTTGCCAACATGTTTAACCAAATAGAAGTGTAACAGCTTTCCACAACTGATGGTTGTATACCAGTGACAGGAGTGATATTATTTACTCACTTAGCCACAATAGTTTTGGAGGTTTTAATGGACTAAAAAATAATAATCTTTTCCTGAAACAGATTATACCCTGCTTGTTTATTCTCCCAGGATGGCAATCTGCCGTGGTAGCCAATTTAAGCCACTTCTTATGTAGTTCTGTCTATGGTACCCCGCAGCCACAGCACCCCCGTCTCCCTGAGCCCTATTTAGATAACAAGTGCTAACAGGCCCCTGATTACTGTGGAAACTGTTCATAGGAACACAGTCTGATGTGTGATGACACACTAATGAGCATAAACACGATGCCATTGATTATACATAATAAGGATACCCTCACCAGAGACCTGCCTCAGTGTGTTTGTAGCTGGAGGAAGACTAAATCAGAGCCTCCTGTAGAACCAAGGTCCAGGAATATTGGAAACATTGGTCCTGAAAATTCTAGCAACTGTTATGTCCATTCCCTTTAAGACTGACCTGCAGTCCACCTACTAATACACTCTAGAGTCACTCTGAGGTGAAAGGGTATGTGTTCCTGCTCTGAAGCATTTGCAGTCCATCTTCCTGAAGGCAAAAGTGAAGATTGTTGGTCTCTTTGCCAATCACTTTTTCCCCACTATCCCATGAAATTTGGCATGCTGGATTAAAGCATTTATTAGACCAGAGTTTTGCTGTATCTTTTCTAAGTTGGCCCTTCTCCACTGCTTATAAACATATCAAGAGTCCCCTGATTCTAAAAACAAAAACCCACAACACAAACCTCACATTTATTTAACAATGCTTCCCATTCAAGTTCTTGCCCCATCTCTAGCTTTTTAAATTGATGTTGTCATACTTTTCAAAACTTCCTTTCTTTAAAACCATTTTTAATGATTTAATTTTTTAATTTGAGACAATCCTAGCCTTTCAGGAAATGGGCAAATATAGTATAAAATACTTTTTCTCCCCAAACCACTTGAGAGTAAGTTGCCACATGATGCCCTATCACTCTTAAATATTTATGAATTGGGACAGAGACCTCAATAATATTCATCTCTGTATTCCCCACAGTGAGAAACCACACTGCCTTCTCCAACATTCTGCCATTGGAACTGCTGAGCCTTAGGATATGTATAACTCAACTTTGCTAGACAATGCTAAGTCTTCTCCAAGGGGATGTCAGACTTTCTGAAAGAGTCTTGCGTCCTCCACCTTCTTCGTTAACTAATCTTTCTTTAAGCTTAATCAGGCCGGTCTTTACTCCTGGGCCTCTGCAGCAAGGGCTCCTGTGAAGATCACATCAGACCACTTGCTATTCATGATCTGATGTTCTTATTTCCTACTCTTATTCTCCTTGGTTGCTTTGGCAGCACTTAACATATTTTACCTCCTTGTACTTTTTTTTGTTTTTTGAGGAAGGTTAACCCTGAGCTAATGTCTGTGCCCATCTTCCTCTATTTTATATGTGGGACACCTGCCACAGCATGGCTTGACGAGTGGTGCATAGGTCCACGCCTGGGATCCGAATCAGCGAACCTCGGGGCACGGAAGCAGAGTGCGTGAACTTAAAACTGCTAAGCCACCAGGCCAGCCCCTACCTCCTTCTACTTTTTGAAACTCTATCCTCCTGATTGGTTTCATTCATTTGTTTATTCGTTATTCAACAAATATTTTTTGTTGACCACCTCTTATGATCTAGGTACTCTGTTAGGCATTGTGTGTCCAATGTTGAATATGACAGAGAAACTTTCTGCCCTTATGGAGCCAACATCAAACTGAATTAATTATTTTAAACCACATTTTGGATCATGCCACTATGTGGTCAAATACTTTTAATGCCTTTCTCTAAATTAAGAACAAACTTTATAGTCCTTTATTCAGCATCCTCCTGCATAACACCCTAGCTTACCTTTCCAGTCTTGCCCTCCATTGCTGTCATATCTGACACCAGTGGTTTCTAAACAGAGGGCAAAAGACTTCTACCTTGGGGAACCAAATTATTATGCCATTGGATCCATGAATCCATGTTTACCTCAATATTAGACTTCATAAATACTAAGCCTTGTACATCTAATCTGTTTTGTTCAAATGTATATAGATGCTGTGGTAAATTTATTCTAACGTGAATTTAGAGTAACTTCATCTTCACGTATTATTTTCTATGAAGGACTACTGAAAGCACAATAATTATCATGCTTGGTTGGGGACAAGCTTTTTTGATGTTTACAAGTTGACCTAAGCTTCCAAAAGTGTTAATTCTCACAAACTTGAACAATTTTTTCCCCCTCACTAGTCTGCCTTCAAGCCTTTGCTACAGTTCAGTTTCCTGTGGCTTACTTTCTCCTTTAGAAATCCTATCCAGGGTTCAGCTTTTATTTCAAAAATCCCCTACTCTAAAGTGTCTTTTCTTGCTGTAATCTTTCCCAGAGCTATCCTTTCCTTCGGTGGTCTCAGCCCTATGTGTAAGAGACCATGTGTTACTTGTCTTTGTGTACCTCGAGTCACCTAGCATAGTGCTGGCACATCATA
The DNA here is from genome assembly GCF_021613505.1 of Equus quagga. Taxonomy (NCBI): domain Eukaryota; kingdom Metazoa; phylum Chordata; class Mammalia; order Perissodactyla; family Equidae; genus Equus; species Equus quagga. Next base: position 35,568,270 of record NC_060272.1, on the reverse strand, counting down.
TGAGCAGAAAACGTTGTCAAATTGACATGAAGATTATCCCATGAATAATCAGCATCAATAAGTGTATGGCATAAGACTTCTACACTAGAGTCAGTAGGAGTAAGGTCACACATTTGAAGTATCGTTTATTGAAAAAAAAATTGCAAAAATCCATCATTGTGCTATTTTAGGGCTTTTAGAACTCTAGGATTCATCCTGCTTTTAGACTATTTTTAGTCCTTAAACCTAATGCACCAGAAGCTGAATTAGCTCACGTTTATTTCATGTGCAAAATAAATTTTCTCTTACAGATTAATATAATAATGTACCTTCAAACAATGTTGCCTAATTAATGCATTTCTATGAAGGACTAGCTTATGAAAGTTGACCCAGGAACTCAGACTTGGTACTGTGTTGTGACACAAATCTTCTTATCATTATTTACTGTAAAACTTTGATAGATTTTTATGTTATTATTGGAGACACAGACCCTGTCTCTTTCATCTCCATATTCCCTACTCCTAGAGAAAGCATACTGCTTCACACATGTGCGTTCAAAGTATCTAGTAAGTGAATACACAAACAGGGCAGCCACAAGGAAGGCTCTGTGCTGACCTAGAAACTGGGTCCAGTTATGCCAAACAGGTCCTTGCATGCTAATGACTGACTTACTATCAAGGCCCTTTAGATAAGATAAGCTTTCTTTTATATTTATATAAGAGAAAGCTATTTAAGCTCTTTATTCCACTTTTTTCCTCCCACTTTATCAAAATTAAATGATACATCTTTTCTCAGTCTATTCACAGAGAATTATAATAGATTTTGATCAAAAAAGATACGTGTCTTCCTTGGTAAGCAGCCTTCAAACTACCTTGTACGTTGAGATCTGTTACAGTTATAAGGGGGTACATCTGAGAATAGGAAACTGCAGAGCAGTCCTTGGAGACCTTCCAGAATTTCAGAATATAATTTTTGCCCATCTACATCAATCAAGGGAAACTGGTAATGAGAAGTTCAGAAATCAACTTTTCCCTTGCCCTTTATCTGTGATTTACATTTGTTGAAAGATGGGTTATTATCAGTTGAAATTCAGGATATCACTTCTCTGCCAATTTAGAGACTAGTAATTGTGACTTTAACTGGGAAATCATTTCAAAATTATAAGTAATGCTTTTGCAGACAGAAAAATCTCTTCTTGTCAAAGTGCTAATAGAGCACTGAAAAAAAATCCCGGGGCCCAAGTAAGAGACACTCTTCCTGGGAAGGGCTTAGAAGGACAAGCACTGGTGCTTTTCATACAGTTGTGACTCTGATCCAAAGCAGCTTGGTGAGACTCATTGAAACTGTCCCCCTCCCACAGTAGAGCGAGGTGGAGCGGGATTTGGGAAATCTCAAAAAGAGAAATGAGACTATTGTCAGAAGGATAGTCATGTAAATTTGGAAACTAAGGCCTCATGGCAGTAGGATTAGGAAATAGTGCTTAAGTTCAATTGATTCTATCATCAGACGAGCTATTTTTAAAAATGTTTTCTGAAACCTTCATATAGTCTTACTGGGGTGCGGTGCTTATTTCCTCCTTCCTTTATCTTGGCAGAACATCCCCATAATTGGTGTCCCACAAGGAAATGCCAAATCCTAACATCAGACGGTTCTACTCAGAGCAAATAAAAATTATTCCACATTTTCCTTTGCAGGTCAGTCATTATTACTATTACCCGTTATATTTGTAAGAATGTACCCAACTGTTTAATACATTTCTAGCCATTTGAACATAGATTTTTAAAGATCTGAGCTTTAGTAAAAATCCAACCAAAGGAGAGAGTAAAGCTTGATAGTACATGAGACAAATAATCAGATATACTTCAAAGGTTAGTGGCCTTATCAGAAATGAGGATGTTTCAAGACAGCTTTCTTCCAGCAGCTCCTCAAATCCAAGTGTGGGCTGGGAGGGGCAGGAAGGGGAGGCAGTCGCAGAGTGTCCCTGTCCTGGAGTCGAGATGGTCCATTTCAGGGTTAATCGTAATAGTTGAGAAGATGCCCAGGGAGGAAGGTGATCTTCCAAGTCGTCAGGATTTGCAGTCAAGCTTAACACCTCTTCTCACACTGAGAATCAAACAAGGATCAGGGACAGTCCTCAGCCACAGGTGTGAGCCAAAGTAGCCTCAACTTGCCATTGGCCGTCTTCCAGATCTTCAAATCTCTGTTAAAATTGTTGCCTACTGTTGAACTCTAGTCCTAGGAGGTGGCTTGACCTTTCTTTATTAGTTTAAAAAAAAAAAAAAAAAAAGCAGGAAGGACTCCTTCTTTTTTAGATTTCACCCTGAAGTGCATTCTGCACTGGATAAACCGGAGGTTAATGACACTGCTTGAGTTTTCTAGTTCTGTTCACAGCAAGACGAATGAAGGAGAACATTCAGATGTGCACTTCCAGCAGTATCAGTGCTTTCTGTCCCCTTTGGAAGGGGCAAGAAGACTTTCTACCAAAATGTTGTTGTCTCTTTTCTTCTCATTCTTCCTTAAAAAAATACATTCTGAATATCCATGCCATTTATTATTATTATTACTGGTATTATTATGTGAGAAATGAAATATACTCAGTCACTAAGGAGATCCAACAATGGGCTAAAGTGGTAAGATGATTTTCTCTAGATTTTATTCTACATTATCAAAGCCCCCAAATTCCAAAGCGTGAAGTTTGACATCATGAGCGGTTTCAAAGAGTTAGCAAGTTGAAACAGATTTGTGTAAGAGTCATGGGTACTTTTTATGATAAATCATTATTTATTTAAATTCAAGTAAACATTATCTACTAACCTGTGTCAGAACAAGGTGTTCATATTTTACCTGATTCTTTAAGCAAACCACATTAAACTTAATGCCTCCCAGGGATTGTGCTGACACACCTGTTTTCTGAAGCAGCATGTCTTCTGTGAGAAATACATTCCAAGTAAGTAAATAGGACATGAGGCCATTTTATAATTTGTGCCAAGGTAAAACCAGAAAGTACCTCCTAAGTTAAGTCAAATAAAAACAGAAATATTTGACTGATTTGTCTACTCATAACCTTATGTCATTAATTCAGGTTATCTCTATTTGTCTGAAGCTGTTTAATTTAATCTGGTCTTATAAAATATTGTTACTGAGTTGATGCCAAAACCTACTTCGTGATGTACTCTGTGTTTTTAATACTGGAAGAAGTTCAGACGAAATATACTTTAAATGTATCAGCATTATTTTTATTTTTGTCAATTATTTATAGAGTGTTATAGCAAAATAATATGAACCTAGAATATAACTTTTATTTTTTGTATTTTATTTTACTTTTTAAAAAAACTTTAGGTGCTGAGGCTGACCCCATGGTGTAGTGGTTAAGCTTGGTGCACTCCACTTCAGCAGCCTGGGTTCACAGGTTTGGATCCCAGGGACAGACCTACACCACTTGTCAGCCATGCTGTGGTGGCGACCCACATACAAAGTGGAGGAGGATTGGCACATATGATAGCTCAGGGCTAATCTTCCTCAAGAAAAAAAAGGTGGGGAGGATTGGCAGCAGATGTTAGTTCAGGGTGAACCTTCCTCAGAAAAAAAAAAAGAACTTTATTTAGGTATGATTAACATACAGAAAGCTATACATATTTAACATATACAACCTGATGAGTTTGGCGATAAGAATACTCTGTGAAACCATCACCACGATCAAGGCAATAAACTTACCCATCACCTCCAAAAGTTTTCTCCCTTCCTCTTTATTTGCTTACATATTACATTTTTTTCCTTTGTGGTAAGAGCACTTAACATAAGATCTACCTTCTTAGGACATTTCTAAATATACAATACAATGCTGTTAACTACAGTGTCTATGCTGGGCAGTAGATCTCTAGAACTTATTCATCTTGCATAACTGAAACTTTGTACCATTTGACCAACACCTCTTCATCTCTCCCTTCTCCCAACCACAATTCTGCTCTCTGGGTCTATGAGTTTGGCTATTTTAGATTACTCATAGAAGTGGGATCATGCAGTGTTTGCCATTCTGTGACTGGCTTATTTTACTTAGCATTATGTCCTCCAGGTCCATCCATGTGGTTGAAAATGGCAGGATTTCCTTCTTTTGTAAGGCTGAATAATATTCCATTGTATGCATATATCACAGTTTTTTATTGATATATAACCACGTAACATTATATTAATTTCAGGTGTACAGCATAATGATTCAATATTTGTATATACAGTCATGCGCTGCATAACGTCATTCTGGTCGACAAACTGCATATATGATGGTGGTCCCACAGGATTAGTACTAGATAGCCCAGGGGTGTAGTAGACTATACTATCTAGGTTTGTGTGAGGACACTCTATGACATTTACACAATGATGAAATCTCCTAACAACGCATTTCTCAGAATGTATCCTCATCATTAAGCAACACACGATCATATTGCAAAATGATCACCATAATAAGTCTGATTAACATCCTTCACCATATATTGTTACAAGATTTTTTCATGTGATGAGAGCTTTTAAGCTTTACTCTCTTAGTAACTTTCAAATATACAATACAGTATTACTAACTATAGTCACCATTCTGTTCATTACATCCCCATGACACTTATTTTATAACAGGAAGTTTGTACCTTTTTACCCCCTTCACTCATTTTGCCCAACCCCACCCCCCACCTCTGGCAACCACCAATCTGTTCTCTGTATCTATGATACATTTTAATGTTTTGTTTTGTGTTTCGTTTTGTTTTATTTTAGATTCCACATATAAGTGAGATCATATAGTATTTCTCTTTGTCAGACCTACTTCACTTAGCATAATGCCCTCAAGGTCCACCCATGTTGTCACAAATGGCAAGATTTCCTTCTTTTTTATGGCTGAATAATATATACATATACACACACACATATATAATTGTGTATATATATCACATTTTCTTTATCCAATCACCATCCATATCTTAGCTATTGTAAATAATGCTGCAATGAACATGAGGGTGCATCTATCTTTTCGAGTTAGTGTTTGCATTTTCTTCAGATAAATACCCATAAGTGGAATTACCGGATTATATAGCAGTTCTTTCCCCTCCCCCCCGAGTTTTATTGAGATATAACTGACGTACAGTATTGTATAAGTTTAGGGTGTATAGCAAAATGATTTTTTCCTTGTGATGGGAACTCAGGATCTACTCTCTTAAGAACTTTCATATATACCATACAGCAGCGTTAACTATAGTCATCATGTTGTACATTATATCCCTAGTACTTATTTATCTTATAACTGTAAGTTTGTATATCACATTTTCTTTATCCATTCATCCTTCGATGAATTTCTTCCATGTCTGGGTTATTGTGAACAGTGCTGCAATGAGTATGGGAGTGCGAACATCTCTTCAAGATCCTGACTTCAATTTTTTTATATACTCGGAAGTGAGATTGCTGGATCAGTTGGTAATTCTATTTTTAAGTTTTTGAGGAACCTCTATACTGTTATCCATAGCGACTGCACCAATTTACATTCCCACCAACAATGCACAAGGGTTCCCTTTTCTCCACATCCTTGCCAACACTTGTTTGTTTTATTCTGTTGTTTTGGGGTTTTTTTTAATAACAGGTGTGAGGTGATATCTGTTGTGGTTTTGACTTGCATTTCCCTGATGATTAACAATGTTGACCTCCTTTTCATATACCTGTTGGTCACTTGTGTATAGTCTTTGGTAAAAAGTCTATTTTGGTAAAAAGTCTATTCAGGTCCTTTGCCCATTTTTAAATTATTTGCTTTCTGCTATTGAGTCGTAGGAGTTTCTTATACATTTTGGATATTAACCCCCTTCTCAGTTATATGGTTTGCACATAGTTTCTCCCATTCTGTAGGTTGCCTTCCTTTTGTTGATTTTTTTTTTGGTACAGAAGTTTTTAGTTTGATGTCATCCTACTTGTCTCTTTTTGCTTTTGTGTCTGTGCTTTTGGTATCACATTCAAGAAATCATTGTTAAGTCCAATGTCTGAAAGCTTTTAATGTTGCTTTAGTTTTAAAACATTATCCCATTGGGCTCCTTAAGGATCTTAACGTGTTTAGTGTATTTCTTAACTATTTTTTGAACAGAAATGTGATTGACTCTACATCCTTCAATACTCAGTTTGCTGTGAAGCCGATCTAAAATTCTTCTCTATCCTCCTATTGCCTTTGTCCTAATCCTTCTGTCACGGCAGTTGTCAGGCAAATACATATTATTACTTGCAGACTCTTCTCAGTCCTTTCCCAGATTGTCATTTCCGGGTGTTTATTCTTTCATGTATGTCCCATAACATCTTACATAGTGCCTGGAATATAGTAGATGCTCACTAAAAGTATTCAGTAAGCAAATAAATGAACTAGTTAGTGCCTTAATTATTTTAGGTCCTGGAATTGAATCATTTGAAAATCCCATGAACGGCAAAACAGAAATTTTTAGTAGCACTATGTAGAGATACGCATTCATAGACAGGAAGCTTCCTTGCTGCTTATGACCCTTTCAAAAGGCCAAAAAAGAAAGCAAAATAATAACCTATACATCAAAACACTAATTTTATTGGATGATCAGATTGATTGATTTAGTTAAAAAAATTTTTTTAGAAAAACCTAACCTGTCAAAACAAGAAAAATACTTTTACCCTTAAGAATTCCAGATGCCTGATATCAACGTTCATGTTCTGAGACACACATCTTTGGCGATGGTTTGTTTGTTTTTGTTGGTACAGAAATTGGGCTGCTGTAACAGAACCATAAACGGCTGTGTGAGATGGAATCTTGAGTATCTAAAGGTATTTAAAATAAATATTTCCACCCTCAAGCTTAGCAATTTCAAAACAGATGTCTTCTATCAAAGAAAGTAGCAGATTTTTCTTTAACTTGGCAGGGACATTTGTATTTGCTATACTCTCAATTCCCTGATAAGGAAGGGTTTCTGTTTTGTTTTTTCGTTTTTCACGGTTTAGAGTCCTCCTCTAAGAGACAGAGGTAGTGTGGTGCACTGGCCAAGGACGTGGGCAGTGCACCAGTGTACGCTGGCAGCACTGAGTTCCACTCCCAGATCACGTGATAACCATAGCTGACATTTGTGGAGCGTTTACAAGGTGCCCAGCATTGGGATACTTTTCTTTACATGAATTATTTCATTCAATTTTCACCACTCAGAAGCTATTATTATGCATATTTTTCACATGAGGAAACTAATGTTTAAAGCATTAAGTAAATTTTCCAAGTACAATCAGCTTATAAATGGAAAGATAGCTTTTGAATGCACGTCTGTTGAATACTATAACCCGTATTTTAACCATTACATTGTTAAATGCCTACTAACTGTGACTGTGGGCAAATTCCTACACCTCTCTGCATCTTGCTTTGTTATTGTGGGGGTTACAGAAATTAACCTCTGCAACACTCAGGACAGTGCTTGGTACAAACTAAGTTCTCGATAAATCCTAACCTAGAAATAATTACGATTTTTGCTTTTAACAGCCAATTGTCTGTTAGACAATTAGATAAGAAGGAAAAATAATCTTTTATATTGTATCCTTCATTCCTTCCTGTAACTCTAAATTTCCATCTGGTTTTATTTCTCTTCAGCCTGAAGAACTCCCTTAGCCTTTCTTGTGGGATGCATTTGTTGGCAACAAATTATCTCCACTTTTGCTTTTCCAAAATTTTCTCCTTTTTTTCAGCTCTATTGCAGTATAATTGACAAATAAAATTGTAAGATAATTAAAGTGTCCATCGTGGTGATTTGAGATAAGTATACATTGTGGAAGGATTCCCACCATCTGGGTAACACATCCATCACCTCACGTGTTTATCTTTTGTGCGTGTGTGTGTGTGAAAACATTTAATTCTACTGTCTTAGCAAATTTCAATTATATGATACAGTGCAATCAACTAGAGTCACCATGATTTACACTATATCCTCAGACCTATTCATCTTACAGCAAATGTTTGTACCCTCTGACCAAACTCTCTCTGTTCCCCAGACCCAGAACCGCTGGGAACTACTTTTCTACTCTGTTTCTAAGAGTTTGATTTTTTTTTTTTTTTTTTTTTAGATTCCACATATAGGTGATACCATGCAATATTCATCTTTCTCTGTCTGGCTTATTTCATTTAGCAGAATGTCCTCAAGGTCTTTCCATTCTGTTGCAAATGATTGATAGAATTTCCTTCTTTCTCATGTGTGAATAATATTCCATTGTATATATACACTACATCTTCTTTACCTATTTACTTGTCTATGGGCACTTAGGTTGTTTCCATATCTTGGCTATTGTGAATAATGCTGCAATGATCATGGGTGTGTAGACATATCTCTTTTGATATCCTGTTTTCACTTCCTTTGGATATATAGCAATTTTTAATTTTTGAGGAGTCTCCATATCGTTTTCCCTAATGGCTGCACCAGTTTACATTCTCATGAAATTTTCCTTATTTTGCCTTCATTTTTAAAGGATATTTTTATAGAATATAAAATTCCAATTTATAAGTTTTTTTTCATTTCAGCACTTTAAAGATGTCATTCCAGTACTTTCCAGCCTCCCTTGTTTCTGATAACAAGTGAAATGTATTCTTTTTGTTCTTCCTCTGTATGTAATCTGTTTTTTTTTCTGGCTGCTGTTAAGACTTTATCTTTGGTTCTCAGCAAACACGCTTAGGTGTGTAATTTATTCTATTTGGAGTTTGGTGAACTTTTTGGATGTGTGTTAATGTTTTCATCAAATTTGGAAAATTTTTGCCCAATCTTCCTCCAGATTTTTTTTCTCCTTCATCTCTTTCTTCTTACCTTCTGGGACTTTAAGTACATGTATGTTTGACCACTTGACGCTATCATATAATTTATTATAGTTCTGATCAATTTTTTTTCAATATTTTTCTCTCTGTGGTTGTTTAAAAAATTTCTATTGACCTCTCTTCAAGTTTACCGATCCTTTATTCTGCATTGTCCAATCTGATGCTGACCTTGACAATGCTTTTTAAATTCCAGAAATTGTATCTTTTAATCCTAGGTGAATCATTTGTTTGTTTTTCAGAGTTTCCACTTTTCTCTTGAAATTACCTATCTTTTCATCCATTTTCCTGAAGATCCTTTAATATATTTATTATAGTTATTTTAAAGCTCTTGACTAACAATTTCAGCATCTGAGTGATCTGTGAGTCTGTTTCTATCGATTAACCTTTTTCTTGACTATGGGTCATTTTCCTGTGTTTAATAACTTTTAATAATTAACAGTTATTTAATTTTTAATGCACATTTACTCATTAAAAAATTTATACTGGACACTGTGCGTGATGATACATTATAGAGATTCTGTGTTCTGGAGTTTCCTCTGAAGAGCACTGACGGGTTTTTTCAGCAGGTCATTAAATGACTGGTGGATCACCCTCGTTCTGCCAATATTTGGTTTTAGTTTTGAGCTTTGTTAGGGTGGATTTATTTCAGCTTTAATCTTAGTTCTGGGATGTGATTCTTCCTGCTAAGGTGTGGCCCTTTTGGGGTTTGACTAGAAAGTTCAAGATGTTCACCAAGCCCTGTGAGCAGGACATTCAAATCAAGTCTGTCCCCCCAGAACAAGGCAGATGTTGAAATCTCTGCTCAGCTCTTTCAGTCGTCCCACATTTGATTTCCACTGGAAACATTGTACTCTTATTTCTCATTGGTATTCTTATGTCTCATTCGTGCTGTTTAGGAGTTAGATAAGAATCTGAAGGTAATTTGGTGCAGATTTGAGGACCATCTCCTTTTGATGACTGCTTTATTTGCAGAATTTCTCCCTTCTGTTTCCAGCTGCTTTAGCAGTCTTGAACTCTGGCTTCTGACTTCTCAGTACAGAAGAGCTTCTGCTTTTTGACTGAACTCTAGACCCCACATGCTGTAAGGACTGGGGATTTCCCTTAAAAGAAAAGCCAGAAAAATATGTATCTCACCCAGTTTGTTTCCACTATTTCAAGGATCATATCACCTCCATTTTCTGCCAGCTTTTGGTTGTTCTTCAGTACCTCAGGCAGTTGTGTTTTATATTTTGTCAAGAGTTTATAATTGCCAATGGCAGGAGCATTATTCTGGTATATGCTACTCTCCTATTACCAAAAGCCAGAAGCAAACATTTTCAATAAATTACATTATATATAAATCCTCTTTTTATCAATGAGGTGCTATCAATGTTAAATTTTTTTTGACATAGGACCACATCTGGCCATAGAAAGTGCTTTCTAGTTATAAGCCATCATCATTAGAGGAATGACTTAGAGCTTGTAAGGACAACTAAAGGGTAGGAGACAACTACAAAAGAGAAAATCATGGTACAAGTGGAGCCCTACAGCAGTTTGAACTCATGATAACCTGCTGTCACTTGCACAGCATCCACTGCAGCTGCCTGTGGAGTCTTTCTATAGCCAGATGTTGTTTCTGAAAAAGCCATTGTAGAGTTCATAAACTCAAGCAAAGCCTTTTAGTTCTGACCTGCTGTGACTAATATGCTGATCATTCAGCAGAAAGAGAAATCAAAGAAAAATACAAGACTGATGAAATTTAGAAATACTATTCTACATTGAAATGAAAAAAACTCATTGGATGCAGATCGTGTTCATATGCTCCTACTTCAAAGGATGGAGAAAATCGTGATGCATAATTTGATCATGTAAAATGTGTGGTACATCACCTGTTTACGGAGTTCTATCTAGTGTTTCAGACTATAGTTGCCTTTTTTTTTTTTTTTTTTTGAGGAAGATTAGCCCTGAGCTAACTACGGCTAATCCTCCTCTTTTTGCTGAGGAAGGCTGGCCCTGAGCTAATATCCCTGCCCATCTTCCTCTACTTTATATGTGAAACGCCTACCATGGTATGGCATGCCATGCAATGCCATGTCCGCACCCAGGATCCAGGCCCGCGAAACCCGGGCCCCCGAGAAGCGGAACGTGCGAACTTAACTGCTGTGCCACCGGGCCGGCCTCTATAGTTGCCTTTAAATGCAGCTATGAAAATAAATACTGACTCACGAAATGACAGGTGGAACGAAAGTGAACACATATTTATCAAATGCCTACCATGAAGAACCTATGCAGAGTACCTAAAACACTGACTTTGTTTTAAAAATTGTAAATGCAATCAAAACTTTGTGAAAAATGACTGGACAGATAAAAGTTTTAGGGAGCCCTACAACTTGAACTAGAATTTTTTGAAAATTGAGAGTAGCAACTCATAGGAAAGGAGGATGGTATCCAGATACAGGGATTAACATAACCAAAATCTGGGAAATAAAATGGCGTGAGACGAGACAGAAAGTCGGTTTAATTGAGGCGGTGTATATATGGAAAGACATGGGATTGAGTTCATAAACTGGGGTCACAAAGGGTGGAGAGTGTCAAATATTAGGGGGAGGAGTTTGATCCTCCCAATAGGACATTTTCTAAGTCTAGAAAGTAGTAAAGGGACAATTTTATACTTAAAGAAAATATCTTTAATGGGGAAGGTGTATTTGTTATCAGGATAATATTACACATTCAGTTTTGCCTGGCATTATTTCTGAAGTTTTTTCTTAATAAAGAAGAGAAAATGTAGTGTGCTCAAGCAGCAGAGGAAAAAGTGAGAGACACATTCTACACTTAACGGGAGCTTAATTACTGTGATAATAATGCAGATAATTATGATGCTGAAATACGAAGGGAAAGGCCTTTCGCACAGCATAGCTGCTCCTTCTTGCATTTACCCCTTTTAGGAGCATATTTCTACTCTGGTGTAGTCAGATACTTTGATGCAGCCGTTTTATGGAGCTCACGCTGAAGTTGACATAAAAGGGACATCTATTTTGTGTACTGAATTGTACAAATTCACCTTTTGTGAATTCATTTATTCAGCCAACCATTTATTAATTAACAAATATTAATTGAGCATCTACAACATGCCGGCATTATGCTAGGCACTGGGCAAACTAGATGATGAGTTCCTTCCTCCATGGAGCCTACTTTTTAGAGCTTGCTCCTTATTCTGCTCCCTCTGCCTCCTGGAAGCCACAGGCTTGCTGCCCAACCTTGTCCCTTCAGAGTGATACACAATCCAGCCTGTTTCAGTTTGAAACCTCAGCTTCTCTGTCTTCTCTCCTCTTGTCTTTCCTTCCTACTCTCGTATAATCTTGGAGACTTTCCAGAGTAAGACCTAGGCTTTCAGAGGTACTCCTTTTACGTTCCAGCCTGCATGAAGAACAGCTCCAAGTTGCTCTCAGCCTCCTAGGTTGGAAGCAAGCCTGAGACCTTGTTAGGTGTTGGGAAAAATAAGCTGGAAATTGACCTACTTTACCTTGAACAAACCAGTGATGATGTTGATTAACATTCTACTTTAAGACATAGTAAGGGTTCTTTACGGCATACATAGTATAATGCCAACATACTTTTCCCTCAGCCTATTAACTTAGCGCCTCTTCTTTCATGTTATCTCCTTTGTTGAAATAAAGCAACAACCATAGCTCCATCATGCAATTTTATTATTTTATTTGCTCTTTCATGGGAGGAATAAATAATGTTAAAATGAATCCTAATGTTCTCTTTCGTGAGAAGAATTAAATTATTTCTTGAGGGTGAATTATTTTTTCATATGATACTGTGCAACACCAATTCAAGGTAGATCCCAAAGCAGTAGAACCTATCATCAGTACTCTGATCTCCTTGTATTCTGGTATATCAGTGACCTGCGTGTGTAAAGTCAAGAGAGGCCAGGAGCCACTCCAGTCCAGTGCCAAGAGCAGAGTAGGTGACTCATGGCTTATGAACTCTTGATTTGTAGAAATCAGTTTTATCTTGGGCTGACTGTACTGGTATCCACAATTCTAAATATTTCAGTACCTTGTGGATAGCCTTCCAGGCATAGTAAGAAAATGAATTTGTTTCGTGTTCATTGACAGGACATAACATTTATCCCATTCAGTGGATTTTTCAATAGCTAGTAGCAAAGAAGTTCTCGTGGCAGAAAGAAACCTGCATGTAACCATGTCAATTTAGTCCAAATATCTTAGCGAGGTCCATAAAAATATTCTATGTAATAGTGGGCATACCAAGATAAAGATTTATGAGAATGAGAAATTATATTTCACTTTCATTCTCATTCTTTTTAAAGGGATAGTTTCTGCTATAAATCAAGAACAAATTCCAAAATAAAATGTCTATGAGTGGAACATTTAACATCTTCTGAATCTTAGCTAACACAAGGACTTTTTAATTTCTTTTTCATGGTGGGCCTTATTGTCCTCTTTATATCCAGAATCTATATTTAAAAAAAAATCAACTCTATAGTTAACAATACAGTACTGTGCACTTTAAAATATGTTAAGACAATAGATCTCACGTTAAGTGTTCTTACTGAAAACAACACAAAAGAACACAAGGAAATTTTGGGAGATGATGAATATGTTTAGTACCTAGGTTGTGGTGATGGTATCACAGGTATATGCATATGTCCCAACTCATCAAGATGTATACATTAAATATGTGCAATTTTTTGTATATGAATTATACTTCAATAAAGCTAAAAAAAATGTAATCGTGTTTACGTCTACTTGAGTTGATCAAATGGTAAATTTGCTTTTCAATAAAGACAGTAGAAGATGACTCAAGAGTCCTCACTATGAAAAGCTACCAGAAACCTCAATCCCCTATTCTCCAATTCCAGAGTTCAGGCTACCTCAACTCTGTCTTACTGGCATGACTGGGCCACAGGACATACCATCCTGTAAATGGGGGCTATGTTGCCAGGCTTCCTAATAACCCATTTGAGAAGCCTAACTTATAAAATATTTCATAGCTATCATTAAGTGTGAATCCAGTGGAATCAAGAAGGAGAATTTAGATATATAAGTATAGTAGACACTTGTTGGGTTATCTGACTTCCTTCTCTGGGATTCATCCTTTACCTTCATCCACTCAGTCATGGGAGCGGGTTTCTGACAGCCATCTTTATGCATCATGAGACCGTCCAACAAACTCCAGCTTTATTGGTCCAGAGGTAGACACCTGAAATCAGCTGAGCCTAGCAGAGTCCCTTTCTTGACAATTTTGAATGGATCCCAATCTCAATCTAGGAGAGTGAAAGAAGATGTAAACACTTGAGTCATGTTTTCTGCCACATAGATCAGAGAGCAGAGAAAAGAGTCTGGAAAACCAGAGGGAGACAAAGAGAAGCTGAATGATGGGAAGAAAGCTTTGGTAGGGAGTTGGGGGCTGTGGGGAGGTTCCCCATGACTATCCCATTTCTGGCATTTTGTGAATGCCCATACGTTTTTTAAAAATTCCCTTAGACCTCTCAGGGATCTAGGGGTTTCCCAGCATGCATACACTAAATCTGTTTCTTTTCGCTTTAACTATGTCAAGTTGATTTCTTTAATTTGAACCCAAAAGTCCTAACTAATACTAGAAGAAAAGGTAATTCTAAAACAAAATTTCAAATACATTTACAGTAGAAGTTCATTAGCTATGTCCATTATTCCAATTCATATCATGCACATTCCCTTTGTCTAATTAACTCGAGAATTTCATGTCCTAGATTTGCTAAGTCCTTAATGCCTTAACATGTCCTTCCTTCTGCTTGTCATGCCTCCCCTTTTCTACCTAACCATCAAAATCTGGGTCAAAACTCAGGTATTCCAGGATATCATCACAACAACCCAACCCATTCTGGTTTCTTCTTAATTGTGTTTCTAGCACCTCTCCACAGTCTAGAGACCATGCTATATTGTTTTGCATGTGTTTAAGTGTTGCCTCAAAATTATTCTTAAATTGCTTTTTTTGCTAACATTTTTTCTCCAAAGAGACAACAAATTATTTGACAAAAGAGATAAAATATTTTACTCCCTATTTTACTATTTAGCTTTAAATAGCTCCAGAGCTATGAATTGCATACCACAGGTGCCCATAAGTACGTGTGAACCGTCTCTAGCACATCCTAAATGAGTCATCAAAATCCCAGCTTCATGATACTAGAAGTAAATATTTGAAAACTATTGACTTAAAGAAAATCAGAGAGTGATGACGTCTGGAAAGGCCAAAATGTTAACCATCCAAAGTTTACCTATGATGCATTACTTCCCTCATAAGTTTCCATTTCTAAAAGAGAAGCATGTCAGAGTTCTAATGCAAATTCCTTTATGCATAATATATTTGGATGACTAACCACAGAGGTCTCTCCTTCTGTAAAGAGCAGCTCTCCTAAGAGTCCAGTGCCTTGGATTAGATTTCCCAGGTCTAATTCATCAATAGATGCAGTGAGTGATAAACTCTGCAGGAAGAGCACACACTTGCAGAGAAAACACCAAAACTGTGGAGAGAATGAGACATCTGAAAAAGTGTCTGAAAAAGTATAGGAGGAAAATTTTTAGATTCTACTCTATAATCTACAGTCATTCATTAAAAAAATTACCATTCTCGACTGACGAGACTGTTCTTTAATTGTTAGATGTGTCCTAAAACATTTTTAAAATTCATCGGCAATTAGGGAATAACGCGAACAATCTATAAGAATTCTTATCTCAATGGTTTCAGAGGATCAGGAGGAAGCGGTTTTATAAGGCTGGAATACATAGAAATTTTCTCTAATGAGTCTCAATTTTTATATTGTCACATGCCCTGAAGCTACTGGGATGAGAACATTTTTGCAAATCTAAAATAAATAACTGGAGTAGGTCTGTAACTCACAGAAAAACACAGCGTGTTTACATGAATACCTCTTCTACTTGATTCCTTTGACCTGAGAACTTGAGTGAAACTCTGAAAAAGCTGCCAAGTTCCAAAGCTGGGAACAGACCCAGCCCAGAGTGATTTTTATCCTTTTCCTCTAACTACCTGGAAACATCATCTCAAGTAGATAGGGGTTAAAATCTTACAATTCCATTTTTACTGATCTTTATTTGCGATACTTTCGAGACTGCATATACACTAAGAATGACAAGCTATTCTGTTTTAATCATCTGTTAGGTGTGGACAAATTTAACTCAACCAGTTTTTTTTGCTTTTTCTTCCTATTTCTCCATCTCTGCCTTCTCGAATCCAGTACACCTTGGATTTTTATCCCATGTTTGCTTTTGCCTCAACGTATTTTGATCTGTCAAATCTGCTTCTTCTTAAACTTGCAGACAACCAGTTTTCCCCCAGCTGGGGCTCTGACAGGATAGTATCTCTGCTTGTGTCTTGGGTCAAAAGGCCTTTGAAAGGCTTGTCTGTTTAGGAACAGCCAGTAGGGAGCAGGCAAGGGTATTACCTGAGGCAGGGCAGGTGGAAGGCCAGCAGAAGAACCGTGCTGGCAGGTGATTCTTCTCTAGCAGGGTAATGGCCACACCCACTGTTGCTGCCCTGAGACCCTCCAGGCTTTCTGCTCTTTTCTGGAGTCTGCTCAAGTACTGGCCACTTCACCCACTCGTGTGTCAATTGCTCCTTCTTCTAGTCTTAGCTCAATACATTTGACTTCAGGATCAGCAAAGTAGGCATACTTGCTGTCTGACTCAGAGCGTAGTTGATCATTTTTTAAAATAGTAATTTATTACTCTTCCCAAGTTACAGACTTATTGGCTAACTGGACATCCATCAAAAGGCTTGCCTGGTTCTTACTTGAGCAACTATAAATTGGGATTTCTCTAGCCAAAGTTTCACGTGAGGAGCCATAGAGTTTTTAGGCAAAGCCATTCCTCTATAGTCTACCAACTCTTAGTCAATGTATGGAAACATCTCTCAAAGACACTTGCCCTCCTTTCAAGAATAAAGCCTCTAGAACAGTCACTCAATTCACTCTTCCTCTCTGTCTCTCCTTATCTTAACCTGTCTCATGATGTCATGAAAAATTAGACATTTCTTATGATGTGGCTTAGGGTCATAGTAAGATATAATAATAACATATAAATATCAGACCTTAAAATAACGTAAACAAGCAAAATGTAACTTTAGCTCCATAAACAACATCTTGTTTCCTTTTTCTTTTTTGATGTCTCCTTAGATTGACCCATATCACAGCATCATTTCAGTTGAAATATTTTTTTGTTCATTGGTATTATGGTTCCCATATTTTGTGAATGATCTGCCATTTTTTGGTGTACGTTGGATTTCAAATTTTTTAAAAAATAAAATTATCTAATTTGCTTTTTAAATAAATTTTTGACCTATCATGCCTGTAATAATATTTTTCCCATGTGGGTCATTACACTTTTTATAATAGAAAGGAATAACTTTCAGATGTAGGGAGACTTTGGAATGTAAGTTTGAGTCTTTTAGAAATTCAAATAACCCCAACTTTTGGATGCAAACAAAATAGAGAGACTTGCAAATGTTTGTGACTCATAATAGAAATGTGCCCTTTCATCCAAAGAATTTTTCAGTATTTAAAAAATGCTGGTGAGAATGCAAAATGGTCCAGTCACTTTGGAAAACAGTTTGGTGGTTTCTTACAAAACTAAACATACTCTTATCATGTTATCCAGCCGTTGTGCTCCTTGGTATTTACCCAAATAAATTGAAAACTTACGTCCACACAAAAACCTGCACACAAATGTTGATGGCAGGTCTATTCATTATTGCCAAAACTCGGAAGCAGCTAAGATGTCCTTCAATTGGTGATGGTATAAACAATCTATGGTATCTCCACACAATGGGAAATTATTCAGCAATAAAAAGAAATGAGCTATCAGGCATAAAAAGATATGAAGGAAATTTAAATGCTTATTGCTAAGTGGAAGAAGCCAATCTGAAAAGGCTAAATACTGTATGATTCCAACTGTATGACATTCTGGAAAGTCAAGACTATGAGACAGTAAAAGGTTGCCAGGAATTTGGGGAAAGGGAAGGAGGGATGAAAAGGTGGAGCACAGGGGATTTTTAGGGCAGTGAAACTATTGCCGTACACACCACAATGGTGGATACATGTCATTACACATCTGTCGAAAGCCATAGAAGGTACAAAAAGAAGAGTGAGCTCCAATGTAAACTAGGCACTTTAGTTAAGAATAATACGTCAATATTGGCTCATCAATTGTAACAAATATGCCACAGTAATGCAAGATGCAAATAGTAGGAGAAACTCTGGAGAGTGGAGGTGGGGTGTGGAATAAATGAGATCTCCCTGTACTCTCTGCTTAATTTTTCTGTAAACCTAAAACTGCTCTAAAAAATACATTCTATTAATTTAAAACAAAACAATAATGAGCTTGCTTCTCCTGGACTGTGACTGGGTAAGAAAGTCTTAAGGGCTTTCAAGGACCCTTCTGGTAACTTCATGGCCCTTCAGTAGAATGGTAGGCCGAATAAACGTACTCACTAAGTACGTCTCGGGTGCCAGCCTTTTTGTGAGGCGCTTTCCATGCATTAGCGCAGTGGAGCCCTGTAAGGTAGGTTTATACGAGGCGTTGAAGCTTAGAGAGATTACGTAATTTGACAAAGGCTGCGGAGACAGGAAATGGTAGAGCCGAATTTCAAATCTAGGTCTTTCTGTTTGAAGGAAGAAAAGAGGCAGGACCCCTTTCCACTCCTGAGGGGGAAGGGGTGCAACATAGGGCTAAGAGGAGCTTTCCACCATCCTGCAAAGAGCTCACCCTCGTTATTACTATGTGGGCCTCAGAAGCCAGTGCCACAGCAAGGCCTATGATGGCCCTGTCCCCATCCCTGGTTCCCCTGCTGGGCAGGGTACAGCTGGGATTTGGGGTCTCTCCTTGACGTAGCTGTGAGCTCCTGAGTCAGAGGGAAAACACAGTAGGGGAAGAATACTTATGTGGAAGGCCTGCACAGATGATCTGGCATTAATATTATATAGTACAGAAAACACTTGCAACATCCTTTATGATCCTCTCAGGATATTTTTATTACAATTATGAGTAACAGCCCTTGAAAGGTAACGCCCGCAGCTCTCAATTTACCCAAGCAACTACATATTCTTTTCTTTACTTCTGCTCTTACATTGAAAGAAAAAAGTTTCAGTGCCTACACATTACCTTTGCTAATTTTGAAAGAGAAGGAAAACCTGCAGAATCAAAAGCTCAAATAGCTCACTTTAAAAGCCCTTGAGAACAAGAGAGAGTTTCATGTGATTACATTAATAGCAGTGACAAATGCATGTAAAACACTTAACCGTGGCCTGTGATGCAAAGAAAACCCATTTAGGTGTCATTCATCTTTTTCACATTAGCACAGTGAGTACTCTGCTTTATCTTCTTCTCAGACAACACTTGAGTTACAATGCTGCATTTTCCAGAAACCAGCTTTCTAATTTTTCTTTCTAGCGCCCTTTTAGAGAGATGGTGAAAACTCTGAAACCGAAAATATAAAACAAAATCTTTCCTTCCCTCCAATTCCATCTCTCTAAAAAAATTCTTTGGAAACACTTTCTCTTTGAAGGGACATAATTTTTATTTACCCATTGGTTATCTGTAGTACTTTTCCTCCAAAGGAGATAAACTATGCAAAATAAGCTCTAATCCCTGATAAGGTATGTCCAAACTCAGAATCATGAGCAGAAGGGAAATAGGGGAAAGAATGAACAAGAGTGATGGGGGGGGGTGGAGAAACGGGGTAGGCGGTGGGGAGAAGACAACTGAAGAAGGGACAGAGGAATGAGAAATGGGTGCTCTGAACATGTTTCCTACATGCCCTGAACCCAGCTTCCTACAGTCATGGATCTGTAGAGCATTAAAACTTCAAGAAACTTTACCAGTTGTCACCCCCGCTCCCCTTCCCAATAAGTTTTACAGGTGAGAGAAACTGTATGATGTGGAGAAAAAAAATTTTTTTATTGCCAGTCAAGAGACCTGCATCTAACTACTCGTGACCTTGGCAGGTCACCTGACTGCTCTAACCTTCCATTTCTCTACTAGAAAGAGTAGGAGTTGGGCTTGAAGATTTCATTGCCCCTTTCATCTCTGGCTTATCTGAAAAACCATCCTGGAGAAGTTACTTGTGCAAAGCCATATAGCTAGTTAGAGGCAGGGCCAGGCTAGATCTAGGGTCTCCTGAGGAATCATTAAGGTTTTTATAGCTTCCTTTGGGTGGAGTGGTTTGCAAAGATGTTTATTCCGTGGGCTAATGCAGGCGCCCATCTTTCTGAGCTGCTCTGTGTTTCTCCAAACCTCTTTACAATTTTGTCCTCTGTTTTCAAATTTTTCTTGGCGGGTCAAGTCAGCCTGTACAAGATATCCTAGCACTGCAGCCTGGCTCATTTTTACTGAGAAGGTGAGAAACATAGAAAAGAGCAGGCTATTTACTAATGGGAGCAATGAGGCAGTGCCTTGCTAGAGCAGGAAGAGGAAATCTGGCGGGTAAGTGGTTTGGAGTACAGGGGTAGAGAATCAGACCCTCTGTCCCCACACCAGCCTCATCCCATCCCCCACAGCTGGATAGAGGGACTCTGGGACTCAGTTGGTAGGAGGTCCAATGTTGGCTGTCTCTCCTCTCTGCCATCCAAATACACATTTAAAGACTCCCAAAGGGATTTCTTGCAAACTTGAGTTTCTGATGTGGAAGGAAATGTTTCCAGATATTAAAAAAAAAAAAAAAATCACAACAAGCTCCAACATCACACAAAAGAAAAGAAAATACTTACGTTGAAACTTTGAAGGGATATTAAGTAAGAGACAGAAGCTTGGTTATGCCAGATATGAATGCCAGTACTATAGGAAAGAACCTCATAAAACATATCAAGCCCAGGCAAAAATAAAACAAGCAAAAATAGAATATCATTTGAACTAGAGCAGGCTCATAAATTCAGCTCCAAAATTACAAGCCGACACACATACCATATTGTACAACTGACCCTGAAAAGGGGGAAATTAGCAATAAAACAAAAAGCTTTTAAAAGTAACATAGTGAAGTAGGAAAAAACCCCACAAAGCTACAAAAGTCAGAATAAGTACTATCTGGGAAGAAACAGCAACAAAATATGTGATTTTCCTTTTTAAAGATTCTGGATTGCAGTGTGCATCTGAGACGGTGGATGAGTCAATATGGGTGGGTAGGTTCAGTGTGTTTGACAAATAAGTTTTGCTTCTCACCAGGACATTTGGATACTACATAAATAGAAACCTTCTTTTCATCTCCAGAAGCATAAGGAAGTGCTTTCTCAGAGAGAATATTTTCCTCAAATCACTTGGAAAAGAGAAAGAACATTTATTTCCATGTTTCTCATATCTAGCAAACTCTGTTGACCTCAGCCTGAACTTGAAAACATTGTTCTAGTACAGCCTCTCTATAAATTCCACGCTTGCCTTTCTTTACCATCTGCCCATCATCTCGGAAACATCGTCTCCTGCCGTACCTCCCACATTCAAGAATGCTTTTTTTGTCTTGGGCGGGTGGGGTCGAATCCCCTCTGGTGTAAATGCCAGTGTGTGAGGTTGTGCATGTGCGACTGGAGGCGGCCACAGCCTCCCAGCAAACCTCCAGTGGTTGCAGGGGCCTTGTGCTGGTTGATCAGGCTATGGTGCTGAATGCTGGGTAACACAAACTGTCAGTCGCCTTAGCAGCTACTTGTTAGATCAAGGTGTTCTTTTTACTTGGCTGAGCCTATAGCTCATACCTTCTGGGGCCTGGAGAGAACAGAGGACCCTTCTGGCACTTACGTGAGAACAAGGTCCAAATGCAGTGTTCACTGTGCCAGGCTGCTGTGTTTCTGGAACACCAAGCTACTCTCCTATCCATTTCCGCCCTGTGTCGAAAGCAGTAGCAGAGGCAGCTCCGGGGCTGCCATGTTGCTAACCTCCTGTTGCCAAGGCCCAATGTTTGTAGGGCAAGAAGTGGGTTATGTTTTCGGAAGGCGATACTCTGCTCTCCAGTTGCTACCTGCTTCTTACCCATAGCGTTCAGAGCTTTTCAAATTTAAAATCCAAATTTGCCATTCACATCTGGTATTATCAGACTTGTTTATTTCAAAAGGAGAGGGAGGGAAGATGAATATATATATGCCTGAAAGAGCAAAAGGAATTGTCCCGAGGAAACAGACCAGGTGCTTGTGTTTTTCAATTTATTTGTTCCTCTGCTTATTCTCTTTGAGTTTCTCCTGTTTAGTCTCTGACCCACAGTTGGATCTAGAATACAGATCACTATCCTTGGAAGGAACTGAGTAATTAAAGGTCATTCAATATACCATCATTCTTTTATATATTCTCCAAGGGAAAGGCACTTAGGGCGAATAATACTATACGGTTCAATTTTGTGAAAGTAGAATTCTCATTGTAACCCTAGAATGCCGTGTTTTCTACTCAGCAGAGGCCCCGATGCTCATTCTGAGATAGTTGCCTTTGTGTTTATTTGCCAGGGTATGTAATAGGGTGAACATTCTAGCACTTCATTTCTTCAAAGAGCCAATGTTTGAAAATCTCAAATATTTGTACTTATCTTAATTGCCAAATATGTATATATATTTAATGGCCAAAATATATGTATTTATTTTATTGCCAAATACATATGTGTGTGTATTTATATATATTTGATTATCATATATATATGTATTTCCACATATTCTGCTTTTAAAAAGCTCAGATTTTCTCTGTGTTTTCTTTTAGATCAAATCTTTTTTTAAAAATTGAGATATAATTGGCATATAACATTCTATTAATTTCAGGTGTACAACATGATTCGATATGTATATATAGAAATGATTAAATGATTATTACAACAAGTTTAGTTAAAATCCATCACCACACAGTCACAAATTTTTTTTCTTGTGATGGGAACTTTTAAGATCTCTTCTCAGCAACTTTCAAATATGCAATACAGTACTGTTAACTACGGTGGCCATGATGTTCATTACATGCCCAGGACTCATCTTATAACTGGAAGTTTGTAGCTTTTGACCACCTTCACCCATTTCCCTCACCCTTCCTTCCCTTGCCTCTGGCAACCACAAATCTGTTCTCTGTATCCATGAGTTTTTCAGGTTTTTTAAGACTTCACATACAAAGGAAATCATACAGTATTTGCCTTTCTCTGACTTATTTCATCTAGCATAATGCCCCCAAGGTCCATTCGTCTTGTTGCAAATGGCAGGATTTCCTCCTTTTTTAAGGCTGAATAATATTACATTGTATGTATATATACACACCACATATTCTTTATTCACTCATCTGTCAATTGACACTTAGGTTGTCTCCACATTTTAGCTATTGTAAATAATGCTGCAATGAACACAGGAGTGCAGATGTCTTTTTAGATGATTTCAGTTCCTTTGCACAAATACCCAGAAACGGAATTGCTGGATCATATGATAGTTCTACTTTTAATTTTTTGAAGAACTTCCATACTATTTTACATGGTGGTCTCACAGTTTGTACTTTCAGCAACAGTGTAAAAGGGTTCCTTTTTCACCACATCCTTGCCAACACTTGGTATTTCTTCTCTTTTTGATAATAGCCATTCTAACAAGTGTGAGGTAATATCTCACTGCGTTGGGTTTTTTTTCCGGCACCTGAGCTAATATCTGTTGCCAACTTCTTTTTTTCTTCTTCTTCTTCTCCCCAAAGCCCCCCAGTACATAGTTGTGTATTCTAGTTGTAGGTCCTTCTAGTTGAGCTATGTGGAATGCCACCTCAGCATGGCTTGATGAGTGGTGCCATGTCCGTGCCCAGGATCTGAACCAGTGAAACCCTGGGCCCCTGAAGCAGAGCACGTGAACTTAAGCACTCGGCCATGAGGCCAGCCTCTCACTGCAGTTTTGACTTGCATTTACCTCTTGATTAGTGATGCTGAGCACCTTTTCATGGACCTGTTGGCCATTTCTTATTTATTTACTTATTTATTTTGATGGTATCCTAATTTATTTATTTCATTATATAAATTTCAGGTGTATATCATTATATTTCGATTTCTGTGTAGATTACATCATGTTCACCACCCAAAACCAAAATACAACCCAAGCTGGCCATTTCTATGTCTTCTTTGGAAAAATATCTATTCAGACACTCTGCCTATCTTTTAATTGGATTTTTTTTTCTATTGAGTTGTAAGAGATCTTTTTATACTCTGGATATTAACCTCTTATCAGATATATGATTTGCAATATTTTCTCCCACTCCATAGGTTGCCTTTTCATTTTATTGATTGTTCCCTTTGCTGTACATGCTGTACAGAAGATTTTTGGTTTGAAGTAGTCTCACTTGTTTATACTTGCTTTTGCTGACTTTGCTTTTGGTGTCAAATCCAAAAAGTCACTGCCAAGACCAATGTCAAGGAGCTTACCTCCTATTAGATCAAATCTTAAATATAAAATACAATAGCATTTTTTTTTTTTCCTGAGGAAGATTCACCCTGAGCTAACATCCACAGCCAATCTTCCTCTTTTTGTATGTGAGCCACTGCCACACCATGGCCACTGACAGCCAAGTGGTGCAGGTCCATGCCAGGGAACCGAGCCCGGGCTGCCAAAGCAAAGTACACCACACTTAACCACTAGGCCACTGGGGCTGGCCCCACAATAGCATTTAATTGCTATTTACCTATTAAATATAAAATTTCCATGAATATTGAATATTCCGTGAGTATGATATTGGGCATAGGAATTCCATAGATTTTGTATGGCAGTCCTTTTTTGCCTGTCTGTAGAAATACTGGGAAAAGGTTGAGACACATACATGTATATTTCTCCTACTGGGGAATGTCTGGTTGAATAGAGTGGCAGGATTTTTCCACTTTGGGGCAGGGAGCATGGGTTGCACTAGGGGGAAGCTGAGATTTAAGTTGCACTAATAAATCTAGCTACTTTAACTCTGGGTTGGAAATGCTTGATTTTACATTAGCTGTTGCTTCCTGTCTAGAGGGTTTCCCAACATTTTTCACGTGATGCTATTCATAGAAAATAAAAATACTTATATCACAAACTGTGGTAAACTTAAGAATATCTGGAACATAGTTGAGGATCTTCTAAGGCTGCCTAAGGACTGAGCGCACCCTGCTCTCACAGCACGCCAGTTAGAATCTGCACCCTAGGTCAGCAGCCCTGGCTAGGCAGTTTACAAAGCAGGCAAGGTTTGCTTTTCTCCCCATCTTGATCAAGATGCTAAAACATGCTGTCACTGGGCTTTTAAATGTCCTACATGTAATGATCAGAGCTGTTCAAGGTATGAAACACAAATCAGGCAGTTGCATATCTGAATTATGCTGATTTATCTTAAAAATGTATCAAAGAAAACAAGTGGATTATTTTTCATCTTTACTGCCAATTACTTTGTTCTGGCTGTCCTGCATGTCTTACCCAGGCTTGCCAACATCCAAAAATCACTCGTTTATTGGTCCCAGTTAAAACTTCCATTCTCTGGTAATTAAAGTAATTCAGGCTAAGATGAGAATAAAGTTTAATTCCATCTATTGAGAAGAGTTGGTGACCATAAATCAATCTTTAATTATTGGAGTGTGCAGTGAAACAGCAGGCATTCTTAATTTCCTCACAAGTTCTCTGGACTTTCTCCGCCTATTTACCCCATTTTTCAGGAAGTAGAATACAGGGAAGCAGTTTTCTGTGCCAAAGAATCTCATGGGCTTCCCTCCCCTTCCTCCCTGGAATCCCTCCCTTTCTTCCCAGGTTCAGGAAGAAAAGAGCCATCAATTTGAGAGAACGTGTATTGGCACAAGTAGCTGAATTCTCAACACTTATGTCAGAACTGGATGAGAAGTATTTCTTTTATCCCTTATCAAATTGGCTTCAGAAGTTTACTTTCAGGCTAAAACCATCAAAATGTCTGAAAGCTCAGCTCCATGATCAAAAATGGAGACAGTGATTATACGATCAAGGAGATAAACCAGTTTGCCTCCTGCTTACAGCTGCTGCTTGACTGCTCACTGGCAGCATGGCACTATGGTGAGGGTAGCCGGGCAGGCTAATGGCAAGAATGAGACTTGGAAGTGGAAAGACTTGAGTTTATATCCTGATTTGGCCACTTCCCAGAGTGGTGATTTTGTGTTGATTGCTGAAGCTCTCTGAATTGTCTCTGTTTCCTCATCTGTAAAATGGGCCATTAACCCTAGCTCAAAGAGTTGATGTGCCAGTGAAATCAGATGTTAAAGCTGCTGAGCACATAGAATCCCATCTATAAGAACTAGTTGGAAATTAAATGGATGGTGCTAAACTGTGGTTTCTTTAAGACATTTCTCAGGCCTCCACCCTGCCATATGGTTTTGGATTTTGATTAGGGGAGTCCAGAGGTAACTATTTCTTTCCACTCCGGTCTTGGAGGTAGGAAAGAGATTAAGTAGAACTTGTCTCTACGTTTAGTCTGGCCCCAAATTTCTAATCCCAGGAAGCTGGAAATCCCTGCAGGGCTGGTTCCACCATCCTCGACACCTGCTGTCTCAGAAGCAAAGTCTGGAGTCAAGATCTTGGGG
Source organism: Equus quagga (assembly GCF_021613505.1). NCBI lineage: Eukaryota > Metazoa > Chordata > Mammalia > Perissodactyla > Equidae > Equus > Equus quagga. Next base: position 35,541,941 of record NC_060272.1, on the reverse strand, counting down.
ATGTCTCTTGTTCCCTCTCATCAGGACCCAATCTCCATCCCTGGTGCACAAGCAACAGTAATTTTTTAAGAGCCTCAAGTGATCCTGGTGAGAACGACTGCTTTAGATATTGCAGATCTAAGTGACGAGGAGGTGTTAGAGGTCAAGGTTGGAGTTGGAGCTTTCTGATGACTCCATGCTAGAGAGCCTCCCTCTCTCAGGGGTTTCAATCATTGAGGCAAGGGCAAGAAAGAAGGAAGTGGGGTAAAATTAGCTCCACCTGGAGCAAGTCTTGGGCGATGATAAGCAGCCCTCTCTTGTCTGCTTGTAAATTCTAATTTTCTGAGTAGCTGTTGAATAACAGAACACTGCAGATTTTTTACAACATAACTCCAGAAGCCTCATTTAAGCTGATATCATTATGGACTTTCAAGTCTCCTGCCTACATTTAGTTCCTTTATTTCTGAATTAAGAAGTACTTAAAATGTAATGACTTACTTGAATTGCTTGTTCTGTAATGGTGGTTACAGCACTGTGCTCTTCAGCCACTGCACATGGAGGATATTTTGATCAAGTCAGAAAGAGCAACATGAAAGCGTTCAAATTATGGGAACAGAACCAAGATGTCTTGATTTCCAGTCCTCTCTATCAATTAAACCACATAATAAAACTCGGGGAGGGCTACTCCTCTCCTTGAAATAGTGAGATGCACACGTTTTTCTCTTTTACTGATAGGGCTCTCTGACCAGCCAAAATGATCGCATTTCTCTTCTGCCTCATCTGAAGAAACTCTTTCTCACCCAGCGACATCCAGTTTCTGCTTTCATTCTTGTTTATTCACACCCCCAAATAAACTGAGGGTCATTTTGCTAGATACCATGGCTCCCCCTCTCCCGCCTTGTGAACAGACTCAAACTGAGTAAATAGTAATCCTAAGCATCTTAAGGAACCATAAATAATATCTACTCTGTCACTGTTAAGTAATTAGGAGCTACCTTAAGAACTGTAAAAAAATAAAATTTAATGCAAAAATAAATACTTCTGACTTAGACATCTGCGTGAAGGGATTTATTTAATTACCTGATCCCAAATTAAAGTCAAAGAGCTTCACTGTCCTTCTCCCCAAAAAAGATATTAATATCAATCATCAGGGAGAAAATTTATAACCCATGGAGTTCTGATGTAACCAAGATGGATTTAATTACCTTCAGTCAATTCGGGCAGGACCGCCTAAGGACAGTCATGAAAATAAGCTCCTACTATATCAGAACCTGTCTCTAATCTTAATGATAGGAGGGCCAAAGAAAAGAAGAAATTTTTACCGTCTAACTTGCAGATAGTGGCTGTCGTAGGAGCTGTGGGTGATATTCCTACAGAGAAGAGCACTTCAGAAAGCGAGCTCTCAAGGTTAATTACTGGTTCACTCTGCATAGTGGAGTCCTTCATTCCATAAATACATAGCGAGCGCAAGGCACTTGTTAGACACAGCACAATGAGTTTATTGGAGGTGTAATATCTCGTTAGGCGGGTGTAGTGACTCTGTTAAGTGGATCAGCTAGACTTGCTTGGGTTTAGTGTACCCTGAATTTAAAGTGATCTTTGTGTCCCCGGTCCCATGGCAGCCTTACAAATTGTTTACAAGATTCTTGAAAATCATCCATTTATTTCTGCTTTCAACTTTAGTGTTATGGAGTTGGGCTCTACAAAATTAAAATTCTTTACACTTTCTTTCTACTTATAGTTTCATCACCGATAAATTTCCTTGATTTCATGCTCTCTTCTTATATATGCCAGAGGCTTATCAATATGTTGAAGTATTTATCAATATAAAAGTGAACTGTATATACAGATGATTGTTATATATCATAAATATATAAAGCACATATTATTAAGTGGAAAAATAAGGTGCCAAACGATATCTATATTGTAATGGGGAGTGTTGGGGGACTGGAGAAGGAAGGCAGTTTTTATTCCCACCTTCTGTACCATTGACATTCTTTACCATAACCAACTTTAATAATAATATAAAATAACTGTTTTAAATGAATTAGAGAGTCCAGACTGATATTAGACAAGGGTTCATTTAGCACACTGGGCACCTATTTTTGACGTCCAGTGGTGTCAGCCCTGTGGGCTTAGGCTTCAGTTAAACTGAACTTGATTGTGCTTTTGATAACTGGCAGTGTGTCATCAGGGTGGATTGCCAAAACACTTAGGGGAAGTCACTTGATCAACTTGTCCTTGGCACAATGGCCGTTCTGAAAATAGACATACTCAAGTGAAATGAGTTATACTAAAAACTTACTCCAAACGTTCAGTTAACTGAGTACATGTTGTGTTTGAAAAACACGTTTTAAAATGTAGAATTGTTTTATACTGAAGTGAAAAGCCCTGCCAGAATTACAGTATTTACTTTTGAGACATGTCCTCCTATGATCTGGAGTGCACTTCTGGGCTGGCTCTCCCTTGTGCTGGTCCATTTAGGGATTGCTGAGCACTCAGGGCATTTGCCAAAGCAGGAAAGATTCCTGTGTCTGGAAGTGACAGAAAACATGTAGACAAATTTGCTAACACAACTACAAACATACACAAAACTAGGAAAAATCTTTTAGCAGTAAATGTGACATAAATAGGGTTACCTTTTTTATTATAAAATGAGCTTTTACAAATTCATTCAACACACACAAAAATAAATGGACAAAGGCTTTAATCCAACAGTTCCTAGAGGAAAAGCACTTCATCTATTCATTAATTTAATACAATTTTGTCTGAGTCCTTGAGACAGGAGCCTGACCTATTTGTCACAAGGTCTCTCAGTGAGACTGATCAGTGTTTGAAACCAGGAGGAGAGAACCTCACCTCCTACATATTAGGAGCTTACACTGATATTCCTGGTCTTGTGACCAAGAGAACATCACTTTAACTTAAACAAATGGACTTGTTAGGAGCACTCCTGATACCTCCCCAGCGCAGAGGAGTATCGTATACTGTGCTTACTTAGTTTGTAGTTTTCACACAGCTGGACTCACTGTAGCTGCCAACAAAATGAAATACCACTTCAACCCTGGTACTCTTCTTTAGCCTCTGGGCTTCACTTCCTGCATGCACCATTTCCATGTGCCTCACATTTCTGTTTACCCCTCCTCACCTTCTGCTGGCTAGTTCCCATTTGGTGATTTAAGACACAGAGATTAAGGGCATAATTTAGGACATAAGAGAAGGTGGAAGCAATAGGGACAGAGCAAGTAGATAAATTTATGAACTACTTCAGAGACTGTCTTGACAGAACTTGACAATTTATTGGACGACAATTTATTGCACAATTTAAGGGGGGAGTAATGGACGGCGCCCAGGTTTTTGGTTGAGGATCTGGGAGATCGTAGTACCAGTAAGTGAAATGGGAAAATTATAGGAGAAAGGGTATAGGAAAGAGATGAATTCAGTTCTGAACATGCTGAGTTTCAGGCATCTGCGAGATCCCAAAGAAGAGGCTGTCGCTAAGAGTTTGGTTATCACCTGGAGTTAAGTAGAGAGATCTGGGGTGGAGATACATATTTAGTTGTCATCAACATAAAGATGGGAATCAAGCCATCCATGGGTGTGGATGAGATTGCTTAAGATTTGTTTGTAGTGTAGATGATAAATAGGCCCAGGCTAGAGTCCTGAGTAACCCCAATTATTTAGGGTTGGGTCAAGGAGGAAGAGCTAATAAAACAGCGAGAGAAGTGGAAGGAAAATTGGGAGTGTGCCTTGGTTCACAATGATCGCTTTCCCCGGAGTGACCTCCCTCTCTTCTTTGTGTAGTAAAATACAGCTAATCCTAAGACATCTCAAATGTCTCTTTGAGGAAGCAAAACTATCTTGATTCACTCTCTACTCCCCCAAGTGCCATAAAAACTGCTCTCTTTGCTCTGCTTCTATAGCACTTCAGACAAAAGCAAAATTGTGAATGTAGCCACGGAAGACACCTCTCCCCCCCACTGCCCCTCCCACCTCCACCATTTTCAGAGCTAATAGAGAGTAAGAATATGACAGGTGATTCTAATTTATCTTTGTGTCCTAGCACCAAGCAGCACATATGAAACGGTCAATAAGTGTTTAATTAATTTTATTTGCCTGGCATTGAAAAGTTTGTTCCTCATTCTGATAAAGATTTCAGCCCACTGGGACACACTATTCAGGAAAAATATCTGTAAGTTTTTAAGAACTCTTGCTTTATAATGAAATCTATTTTTTGTCTATGTTGTAAGTTAATTAGTTTGTTATTATTCATACCATGCCCACTTCTAGAAAGGATTCGAGATAGGTTGCAATGAGTCACATGAATAATTATATCTTGAAAAACAGCATGAAAGCATCATGCAATGGAAAAAGGTGATAACATTACCTGGTAAATTAGACCAAGGAAAGTTGCTGCAATTGAGATTAAGATATAGTTTTGCACTTCACAGCAGACAAGGTCATACATTCTCTTTTTCTGAACAGCCCCGGGATTTTGTGGGACTTTGTGTAGGTGGAGGACAGCACATGGGAACATTACTCAGACCAGCTAAAATTCTGCTGGGCTTAATTATATCCTTTATTTATTTGCAATGCCGTACATAATATGCTTATGAGTGGCCTGTGATTTAGAATAACAAGAAAATAACTCTCTCACTTGCAGAAAAAAATTAATAGGCCTTCTGTCCTGCAGAATGAGAATTCTTTCTCTTAAGGTAAAAACATTTGAAGCTATCTCATAACGGTGCTTTTAGAATATGTTGCTTGAGAACATTTGACAAAAAACTACCATAAATTTAGTAACCCCTAAATATTTTCTATTTATTAAAACATAATACTATCTGAAGGTATTTTTAAGAGATGGCACAAATATTTGCATAAGATTTCATGTACAGTACAGAGACACTGCTTGGTGAACACACAGATTTGAAATGTTTTTGTGGTAACCCCAGGAGGCTTCTGATCAGAGAAAGGGGGGACTGCAATCTAAGTGAGTGGTTTTCCAAGTTATTATTGTAATTTGTTTGTTTAGTTGTAACTGGCTGTGTAGCTCTTTATTCAAAGAACTCGTTCTTTGTTCAAAGAACTCTGGAGATCAAGAAGTCTGGTTAAGACTGGAATTGGAGTCAACCTGACTAGGGTCCAGAAAAGAACTTATAAAAAGCCTATTATCATCCCACTGAAATTATACTAAAGAGAAAATATTAATAAATATCACCAGTTTTCCTGCATGATTATGAAGAGCTTGGCATTTATCGTTACCTTCAGCATATTTGTTTAAATATCCATGACTCTAAAACAGGCACTGCCTTTATTTTTACATCTCAAAATTGCAAATGTCTTCTGAGAACTTTCCCAAAGTCCTAGAAGATTCTTTAGATCATATATTAGTCAAATGTGGACTTTAAGGGGGAAACGCTACTCTGTATTTACGATATAAAGCCAGATGGAATTCAGATTTTTCAAACCCCTACTAAAAGAAAGGGAACTTTGAGATAAGTTCTCTCCCTAAGTTTTGAAGTTCCCCCTGCTGCTAGTGCATCACAAAGCCCATGCTGTAATTTTATTCTGTAATAGAATTTTCCTCTTCTCAATATTTCTAGAATTCAAAAGAGGTGACTTTGATTCACAATTTCTTTAGCTCACCTTCAATTCCGAATGATGGTGAAATACAGGGAATCCGGGCCTCTTTCTTGGTGTGTCTTAAACAAACACATACACACCCTCAAATTGCAGCTAAAATCCACACACAAAAGAACAAGATTATTCTTCTTTCACAAACCAGCACTTCTGAATCAGCCCTCAGTATCATTGTGGGACATCTTCCATCTCATGGATTATCTGTTCTGTGACTTAACATAGAATCCTGGACCCTGAGAATTTGCTACTGACTCAAGCTCCTTGAAAGCAAAGAAGGTTTCCTACCGAATCTTTTATTTTTGGCAGCATTTAGCATAGTCTGGGCTTGCAGAATTTAATTAAATTAAATGCAGATCCTTATCCAAGTATACAAGAGGATAGGTGTCTTGCTGTCCTCTCCACCCTTCCAATCCCATCCTCCCATCTCATCCTCTGCCCCAATTCTACCCCCAGTCATCAGGAACGTCCTTTAATTCCCAGAATTCCTCTCCCTGGACTTGCATCTGACCTTTCGCAAATGGTATTCCCTTCTAGTGGGACATCCTTTTCTATCTTTTACCGGCTACAGCATACTAATTTTTCAGGTCTATGCTTTTTTGCCTCTTTCTGGGAATACTTTATAATTCTTCAAGTCTGATTAAGTATCCTTCAAACTTGGCTCCCATAACGTGCTTTGGAATTATAGCCCTCATCAAACTACTGTAATTGAAATATCCCCACTAGCTTGTAAACTTGAGGAAGGAAGGCAGGTTATGTTACTTTATTTACCTGCATATCCTCAGGATCTTAGCACAATGACTGAGACCTAGTAGGTGCTCAATAAATACTTGGATAAATAAGCACATGGATGAATAGATAAGTGCAATGACGAGGAATTCTTTCTCAAGAATCCTTTCTCCAAGAATCTCTTTAGCAACTACTACTTCATTGTTGGCACAGTGGCATTATTTTAGGTAAAACTCTGTTACTGTGTTTATTTAAAAAAATTGCTGAAATTGCTTATGAAGCTGAAAGTGCCATAGGATCAAATCTTGCAGCCATGTTCACATCATTCTGTTCTGTGCAGGCAAGGATGGAACGTGGGCTCCTTGCCTTCAGCTGAAGAATGCTAACCTGGCCTTCCTCCTCCAGTGTCTACTTTGTCAACTGGTATGCCATTGGATATGGGGATGTGGTCTCTTTATTTTCATTCATTCAACAAGTATTGATTAATGGTCTCTTGCAAGAACAACAAAAAAAGCTGTGGACTTGGCAGCCGCTCAAGAACCAGAATTCCACTGAAGCATGCCATCGTCTCAGCAATCATGAACCAACAAATGCCAGGCAAGGAAGGAGTAAAGGGAAAACCTTCACAAACCCTTCTGAGAGTGCTCTTTAAGCTATAAATATGTATTGGCAAAATCCTTTGATCAAGTTTCAATATGTGCCTTTCCTCACAGAAAGAAATCATCTCCACCCTCTCTTAAAAAACAGATTAAGACACACTTAGAGCCATCTGGAAGAAGATGCTGGTTGATTAGGGTTCAGTCTCTCTCCTTAGAGAACAGCTTACACAAAATTACACTGAATAGAGTTTCAGAATCAAGCTGCTTTTCCCTTTTCCTTTTTGTGCTTTACAGAATGCATAGTGATCTCTCTTAAGACATTTTTCTCTTTTATTTCCTAGTCCCTTTCTGACAGAAATTCTTTTCTTTGCAGAGAAATAAGGCTTTTCTTTCATTGCCTCTATTCCCTTGATGACATGAAGTATTCAATCACAACCAATTTACAGATAATGTGCTAGTTTCTTGTGTGTGTTTGTCAGTTTCGTCACCTGTGCCAGATTGTCAAATGCATGCCCTAGATAACGTCGATACCTTAGTCAACAAGTTCCATCATGTTTCTAAATGGAAACGTTCTGGAAATTTTCCTCTTGGCTTTTTTCTTCTTCATGCCTGTACCTTTTTGGATGACTCTGAATTGGGTGTTCTCTGCCTGGCTAGTGCCTTATGCTCTGTCCTTCTAGTTATAGAGTTAACCCTGTTAGCTGTTTGTTCAACCAGCTTGCGAACAAGGTGTCGATTTAATTCCCTAAGTAACTATAGGTCATCAGCTGGGAAATGCAGAAGAGATTAGAACAAAAGGAACTTTGCAGCAGCAGGTCAGAAAGGCATCTGGAGGGTCTTCACTCAGCCATCTATCCTGATCTTATCAGTGGCAGTCAGCTGAGCTGAAGCCCTTAAGGTGGTTTCTGCTTTTCCCTACAAAGGAAAGGAAAAATCCAAATGATATGAAATGCCACAGAGTCCAGCAATCCAATTTTTCAGTGTTGTTTGAGTAAGGTAGCTTGATAAATTTTACTTGCAAGTGCAGCACAGCGGTGGTTGGAAATAATTTTGATTTTGGTGGGGGGAAGGACAGGCAGAGGGGAAGAGTTTCTTGATCACATCACTATTAGTGACCTAAATTACCTTGCTAAAAGTGAAGCAAAAGGTAAGAGGCAAGGTAGCTACAGACACAGATTTCTCTCTCTAGATCTCTATCCTTAGATTTACGCAGCCAGACTCTCGTTTTCTCTCTTAGCCAATAGCAGGAGCTGTGTGGACGAAGCCTGTTGCCTCTTCCTCGATAAGCTGACAACCATAATAAAAACTGGCTTGTTCCTAGATTGTGGCATGAAGGTGGCATCTAGTTTTATGATCAACTAATGATCAGTCAGTGGGAAGCAGCTACGGTTGGGACAACAGTTAGAGGTAAAAGTACAGTTATGCGCTGCATAACAATGTTTGGGTCAATGACAGATTGCATATATGACAGCGGTCCCATAAGATTATAGTGGAGCTGAAAAATTCCTATTGCCCAGTGATGTGGTAGCTGTCATAACATCATAGCACAACACATTACTCACAAGCTTGTGGTGGTGCTGGTGTAAACAAACCTACTGTACTGCCAGTCGTATAAAAGTGTAGCATAATTCTGTATAGTACATAATACTTGGTAATGACAATAAACGACTATCTTACTGGTTTATGTATTTACTATAGCACACTTTTTATCATTATTTTAGAGTGCACTCTTTCTACTTACAAAGAAAAGTTTACTGTAAAACAGTATGCCATGTTATGTTGGCGGAAACCTCATAGATCTCGTGTTTATTGCATCTCTTGATTGCATTATTTTCTCTGTGCTTGATTTAATCTCATGTTGTTTTGTCCATCATGGGCCCTAAGTGTACAAAATCCACTGCTAATGTTGCCAGTAAGAGGCCCTGTTGACTGACTGATCTGGAAATAAAATCAAAAGTGATTAAGGAGTACAAAGGTGGAAAATCAGTGATGGTCATTGCTCGTCAGTCAGGCATGTTCCATTCCACCACAGGTACCATCTTGAAGAACAAGAACAAAGTGACGCTAACGGATCTGCTTCATTGAAGGCAACAAGACTAATAAAAATTTGAGAAGGGCTTATATCAGACATGGAGAAACTTCTAATGACCTGTGTTGAAGACCAGACACAGAAGTGTATCCCTCTTCAAAACACGACAATTGTGGCCAAAGCAAAAATTTTGTTTGCAATGTTGAGTGAAAAGGCTGGACCCAACTATGATGTTGAATTTACTGCTAGGTCTGGGTGGTTTAAACGATTCCAGAATCATTATTCATTACATAATGTGAAAGTGAATGGTGAGTTTGTGAGTGCTGATATGAAGGCAGCTGAGGAATTTTTGGAAACTCTAGATAAGCTGATTGTGGAGGAAAATTACTTGCCAGAGCAAATATTCACTATAGATGAAACTTCCCAATTCTGGAAACAGATGCCTGAAAAGATTTTCATCCATAAGGAAGCCAAGTCAGTGCCAGGTTCCAAGGCTTTTAAGGACAGGATAACAGTCTTGCTTAGGGGGCAATACTGCAGGCTGCAAATTGAAACCCTTTGTGATCTGGCACAGTGAGAATCCCTGGGCCATCAAGCATATCAATAAGCACACACTGCTAGTGTACTGCAGGAGCAATAAGAAGTGGTGGATGACTCAGCTCCTCTGACAAGATGCCCTCCTGAATTGCTATGCTAGCAACATGGAGAAGTACTGTTTGGAGAATAACCTACTTTCAAAAGCTTGCTTATTGTTGATAATGCTCCTAGACATCCTCTTTTTAATGGTGATTTTCATCCCAATATCAAAGTGGTATTTCTCCCTCCAAACAACCACCTCTTTGATCCAACCAACAGATCAAGGAGTTATAGCAGCTTTTAAGGCCTACTACCTGAGGAGGACCTTTGCCCAGGCCATTGCTACAATTGAGAAAGACATTGAGAAGACATTGATATAATTCTGGAAGGATTAAAACATCTATGACTGCATCAAAGCCTTGCTTGGGCTTGTGGTGATGTCATCAAGGAGTATATGAATGGCACCTAGAAGAACATATTCAAGAGGTTCGTCCACAGCTTCACAGGATTTGCCAAGGATGAGGAGGTTGCAAAAATCACCAAGGCTGATGGTTGAGATGCAAACGATTTTAACCTGGGTTAAAGGACGAGGATGACACCGAGCAGCTCCTAGAGGTGATTCCTGAGGAGTTGATTAATGAGGAGCTGTTGGAACTGGGGCAGGAAGACATACCTGAAGAAGAACAAGAGAAAATGAAACTACAGATGAGGAAAAAGAAGGAAGTTCACAGTGATGCGTTTAGCAGAAGCTTTTGTAGACCTTAACAAGCTTCATAAAAATTTGAAAACATGAACCCCAACACCAAAAGGGTTTCACTAAGAGTAAGACATGTTCGTGATGCGTTACCTGCTTACAAGCAAATCTGTGATGAAACAAAGAAACAAACCGAGCAAACCACCATGGGCATATTTCTGAAAAGAGTGACACCTCCTCAAGAAGAGCCTCAGGAAGGTCCTTCAGGAGGTGTTCTAGGAGAAGGCATTGTTGTCATAGGAGGTGGCAGCTCCATGCCTCTTAAGACCTTCCAGTGGGACAAGATGTAGAAGACAGTGACATTGATGATCCTGATCCTGTGAAGGACTAGGCTAATGTCTGTGTTTGCGTCTTAGTTTTTAACAAAAAAACTTTAAAAAGTAAAAACAAAATTTTTTTAAATAGAAAGAAGCTTATAGAATAAGGATATAAAGAAAGAAAATACTTTTGTATAGCTGTACAATGTGTTTGTGTTTTAAGCTGTTAATACAAAAGAGTCAAAAAGTTTAAAAAAAATTAAAGTTCATAAAGTAAAAAACAGTAAGCTAAGGTTAACTTATTATTGAAGAAAAAATATTTTTTTAAATAAGTTCAGTGTAGCCCAAGTGTACGGTGTTTATAAAGTCTACAGCAGTGCACAGTGACGTCCTAGCCTGCACATTCACTCAGCACTCACTCACTCACTCACCCAGAGCAACTGCCAGTCCTGCAGGCTCCATTCATGGTAAGCGCCCTAGACAGGTGTACCATTTTTTATCTTTTATACCATATTTTTACTGTACCTGTTCTATGTTTAGATACACAAATATTTAACACTGTGCTAAATTGCCTACAGTATTCAGCAAATAACATGCTGTACCGGTTTGTAGCTAGAAGCAACAGGCTATACCGTAGAACCTAGAGGTATAGTAAGCTGCACTATTTAGGTTTGTGTAAGTGCATTCTATGACGTTTGCACAACAATGAAATTATCTAATGACGCATTTCTCAGAACTTATCCCTATCCTTCAGTGATGCACGGCTGTACTAGGTTCTACGGTCTCCGTGCAGGGCTGACTTCATGGGCGTGTGACCACAAACAGTTGCTTAAAGGACTCTACAGTTGGTTTAACACTCTGCTATTGCCTTCCTGAGATTTTTAATAATTTTTGAAGAATGGGCCTTTCATTTTCATCTTGCGCTGGGCCCGGACCAGTCCTGTTTTCAAGACACTATTGAGACATAAAAAGCGGTGTGGAAAAGTGTGTATAGCATGTGAAAAAAACCAGCTCTACGTACCTACACTTTAAACCACTCTCATTTTCTCCCACCCTGCTGACACACACACTTAGAGACAATTTTGAGTGGTAGTTAAGAGTACGGAGTCTGAGCTAGATTGCCCAGGTTTTGAAATTACTATAGGTAAGTTACTATACCCTTTGGTGCCTCAGTGTCCTCATCTGTAAAATGGGGTAAAAATAATGCCTATCTCATAGAATTGCAATAAGAATTAAAATTAAAAATAAGTTAAACATTTATTTAGACAGAAGATATTTTTAATGCTGAAAAACACTATAAAGTTCAGAAAAAATAAAATAATATTTTTATTTATTAATTGACTAACAAACCTTTAAAACACTTCCCCCTACATATTTGCTGCATAATCTTTGCCTAATCATGTGACAACTTTTTTTAAATAACATTTATTTTGTTGTTCTCTCTCTTTTTTTTATGCTTTTTGATGAAGAAGATTGACCCTGAGCTAACATCTGCTGCCAATCTCCTCCTTTTTTTTCTCCCCAAAACCCCAGTACATAGTTGTATATCCTAGTTGTAAGTCCTTCTAGTTCTTCTATGGGGGATGCCACCACAGCATGGCTTGATGAGTGATGTGTGCGTGCGCACCCAGGATCCAAACCGGAAAACCCTGGGCTGCTAAAGCCAAGAGTGCAAACTTAACCATTATGCCACCGGGGCCAGCCCCATGACAATTTTATAATATTTTCTTCTAGGAGAAAAGAAAGATATTTCTATTTCTTGTGAAAATAGAAAGATAATTCAGTGTTTTCTGTCTATATATTTTTAATCAGTGTTATTGAGGTATAATTAACATACCATAAAATTTATCATAGTGAGTGCACGGTTTGCTGATTTTTAGTAAGTTTATATAATTGTACAACATATTTTAAAACATATCCATCAACCCAGAAAGTTCTCTTGTGCCCATTTGCACTTGTTTTGTTGAATTCATCCTTTAGTCTTTTATTCTTTTTAATGATATTGTGAATGGAATTGTTTTCTTAATTTTATTTTCTGATTGTTTGCTGCTAGTATTTCATACAATTGATCTTTTGGTTTATTGATCTTGTATCCTGCAACCTTGCTAAACTTATTAGTTATATAGTAGTTTTTTAAGAAATAGATTTCTTATGATTTTTCTACATATAGGATCATCCCCTCTGCCAATAAAGACAGTTTTACTTTCTCTTTTCCAATGTGCATGACTTTAATTTTTTATTCCTGCATTATTGCACTGCCTAGAAGCTCCTGTACAATGTTGAATGGAAGTTGCGAGAGTGGACATTCTTACCTGTTCATTTTCTTAGGGGGAAAGTGCTCAGTCTTTTACCACTAAGTATGATGATAACAGTTTAAGTTTTCTTGTTTCGTTTTTAATGCCATTAACAGGTTGCAAAAATTTCCTTCTATTCCTTGTTTGTTGAGAGTTGAATCATGAATAGGTGTTGCATTTTATCAAATGTTTTTCCTGTATCTACTGAGATGATCATGTAGGTTTGTCTTTTATTCTATTAATATGATGTATTATATTAATCAATTTTCAGACATTAAACCAACCTTGCATTCCTGGGCAAAAGTATATAGTCCCTTTTCATATGTTGCTGGATTTGATTTGCTAATATATTTTTGAAGATTTTTGCGTCTATGTTCATGAGGGGACATTGTTCTTCAGTTTTCATTTCACATAATGTTTTTGTTTGGCTTTAACATCAAGGTCAAACTGACCTCATAGAATGAGTCAGCAAGTGTTCCTTCCTCCTCTATTCTCTGAATGAATTTGAGTAGAGTTGGTATTATTTCTTCCTTAAATATTTGAGAAAATTCACCAGTGAAGCCATGTGGACTTGGACTTTTCTTTGAGGAAGGATGCTTAGTTACTAATTCGATTTCTCAATTTCTTAAAGATCTAGTCAGATATTCTATTCTTGGGGGAATGTATAAAATATGTGATTTATACACAATCTATACTTGCTGGTTCCAGAAATGTTACACTTTTAAGATTTATAAATTGAAGAATTCTGATAAATTATATTTTGTGCAATTCCCATCAAAAACGGGGGAAAAACTGTGGAACGTTTGTAATTTCATACGTTATATGACTGAGTATATTCCTGACAAGAGACAACTTCTGTTTTGCATAGACTTCAGTAAGAACAGAAACCTCCACTTATAATTTTACTTGTCTGATGTCTGTAAGATTTTGCCACAGACTAGCTTCAGGTTCCGTATAATTTATAACTAGTTTCACTTCTACTATGCATATGCCTCCAGTGCTGGGTGCTGGGTACTCTGATGCAGTGTCATATAATATTGAGCTCTGGTCTGAATACCTTTGTGTCATGATACCATGTGGGCTGAAAAAATGGTTAGTAGTAGTATTCATCGAAGTCAATTCTACTTTGAGACCGCTATTAATAATGTGACTATACACAGAAGTGATTGCAAACCACATAAAAAATATCCCACTAAACCCAAGCTAAAAATATCCTCAACTCAATTTCCTCTTAGCTGGAACCCCAAAATGCCTGTGGCCACTCCGATGCTAATGAAAAGGGAGAAAGCATGACAGAGTAGGACGGGAAAGAAACAGTTTTCTATACCAACTGAGATTAAATTATCTAACTTTTGCAAATATTATAAAATTTGTTCTATATGAATATATTGCTGGGTCCCTCTTAGAGTCTTCGAAGGGGTCCATGCAGATAAGGAGCTCTGAAGCTCACTTTATAAGTTTCATGGTAAATGGTAAGTCAACCTCTGGGTAGTAGAAAGACTGACTCCAAGAAAGACCTTCCTCTCGGCATCTTTACAAGGTATGTAACTGATCTGTTGAATAAAACTTCTGGGCTGTAATTTTCTCATGTGAAATAAAATTAGCAAAAGTAATTGTTGACATTATGAACCACTTCCTGCATGCTATGCACTTTAAGTGCATTATCTCAATTCTCACAACCTTTTAAAATAGGCTTTATTAAAATCCCCATTTTACAATTAAGGAAACTAGGTAATTTTCCTGAAACATACTAGTGATTACCTCATATCATTGTTCTGTGCAGTTAATGTGAAAACAAATACTAAATGCCTTGTACATTCTGAAACATTATACCAGTTGCCATCAGTGAAAGCCCTTAAGTGTGAGAAATTTGTCTGCTTACCTGTAAGTCAGGGTACCATTAAATGGCCAGATTGAGCAAAGTCAGGCCCTGGAACATCTCCAAGCTACCATTACTGCTCACCAAGATACAAGTCAAGATACAAGTCTGATTGCACACAGAACAGTGCATTGGTTTTCAAACTTTACTCAACATAAGAATCACGAAGGGGCCGGCCCTGTGGCCGAGTGGTTAAGTTCACGCGCTCCGCTTTGGTGGCCCAGGGTTTTGCAGGTTCACATCCTGGGCGTGGACATGGCACTGCTCATCAAGCCATGCTGAGGCAGCATCCCACATGCCACAACTAGAAGGACCCACAACTAAAATCTACAACTATGTACCAGGGGGCTTTGGGGAGAAAAAGGAAAAATAAAATCTTTAAAAAAGAAAAAAAGAATCATGAAGAGGGAATTGCGCTTGCTGAATAACGATTCCTGGGAATTATCTCCAGATATTGTGATTCAGACAGTCCAGGATTGGCTTCAGGATCTGCATCTTTATTAAGTATTCTGGGTGATTTTGATGTAGGGGTTTTTGGGTTCTAGATTAAGCACAGAGGGACTGGCTCTTGGGGGAGGAAGCTACCAGCATACTCAGTGTTATTTTTCTCTGTGTCTTTATATTCCAACCTCAAAAACAGGGAATGAAAGAAAAATTTGTTTACTCCATTTACTTGCTGATGTTTCTAGGACTTCGATACCTCTGGGGAAGTGATCCTGCATTGTTAAATATTGTTTCTATCTTACTGCGAGTGAGTTTCACATGTTTTCTTATAAGGGTGGGTTTTCATAGGAAGGGAGTTATGAGGACACTAGGTCACTGAGACCTTTCCAAGGAAAGAAAGGGCATGCAGCTGGGAGGAGAAACTTGCCAATTTCTTCATTTTACCTACACCGAGTAATCCCAGGCATGGCCAGAAAGTAACTTGTTACTTTATGAGACAACTATGGGCAGACCATGGCAGTAATTCTGCCAGCTTAGAATCCAGCTAAAGGAATAGGAAGATTTGGAGTTTAGGACCAATTACTAAAGTCAGAGCCTAAAAAACAGTCTGAAAGTCACCCTCAGAAGGAGACTCTATGTCAGATTTCAACAGATTAGAGATATGGTATTTCCTGTCAAGTTTGTTCACAGATATTGCTATGACCAGATGTCACTGAGGTACCTCGTCCTTTGAGGTGTAAATAAAACTCAGTTGAACCATATTCCAGGTGAATTTAGTGAACTGGGAGCCTCTGAGTTCTCTCTTTCTAGAGCAAGAGTCAGCAAATTTTTTTCTATAAAGAGCCAGATAGTAAATATTTTCAGCTTTGTAGGCCATACCATCTCTGTCACAATTACTCAACTCTGTCACTGAAGCAGCCATAGACAACATGTAAACAAATGAGCATAGTTGTATTCCAATAAAACATTATTTATAGAAATAGGTGGAATCCAGATTTAGCCCAAGGGCATAGTTTGTGGACACCTGTTCTAGAAAGTGGAGACGGCTTACTGCTTACCTGCATATCGCTAACTCTGAGCTTCTGCTTTTGCTGAATTAGTTCAGTTTATTGGTCATTTTATCATCCCATGAATCTCTCTCTCTCTACTCCACAATTTGTAAGGCCAGAAATGGAGTTCCAGCCCCTTGTGTAGAAGCTTATTTACACTGAAATCCATTCAGGAACCCATGTCTAACCATAAGACATGTCTCTTGTTGGTAACTTGCTTGGCATGTTCCAAACTGTTACATAATTTTCAGCTGACTCACTCATTTTGATGTGGAGAACAGGTTGCACCACCTCCTTCATAGTGGAGGAAACAGGAATGGAACCGATGGCTTCTCAGCAAATTCTTGCAGGCAGGGGAGACTTCTGGGGCTCCATATATTACTCTGTAAACTGACAGTTTCCAAGTTAGTATACCAGATTAGACTGGTCTGCTATCAAATTGTCTTCTCCGTGACAAAAGTATGGGTTGCTCCATGACACTTGGAATTCAAGAAATGTCACATTTCCCAAGTTTGATAAATCATGTTAAATACAGACTCAGCTTTTTATTTTCCAAGATTTCTGAGAAGTCCAAAACTCAGTGATTTTCAGTGCTCCTCTCCTCTACTTTGTGCTATAGAAGGACCTCAAGATTTAGGGGGTACAGGAAAGTAGATGACAACAGCACCATTCCTCAAGTTCTGTGTGCTTGTGGCTGCCATAGTCCATGTTTTAATGGTTTGTTCAAATATGGGCAGCTGTCAGGCAGTCCGAATTGTTCCATCCACGAGTGACTTGAGGACTTTCACAAAAGTTCCCAAGATCACAGGATTTATTTCTCAGCCCTTCTAGCTGCAAGAAGCTGCATTATAATGGGCTTTGATCTATGTCACTGTGCAAACTAGTCTTCTGATACTCCCCAGTAGCAAACCAATTTCCTAGGAACTTGGATGCTCCCTCACTAAATTTTAAATCATCAAGCCTCTGAACCCCTGTATTCTTAGGCAATGCAGTTCAATACTCTTCTGGGGTCCAGAATGTCAGAAGTACAAATTATTTGTCTTACACAGTGATTTATTTTGTTTTAATTGAACTTCAATACCTTTAGACTGGGCATGTAATCTCCAGTTTACAATCACCACCGCTCTCTATTATCTTGTTCCAACTGGCCTTATTTGTTGCTATTACCTGTCTAGTCTTGGAGGGGTAGTGGAATAATTCCTTTTTTTTCTTCTTGAAGAGTTTACAGTAGTAGGAAATGATAGAATTTTATTTCTCCATAGAGTATTTTACTACATAAATGTTTAAACAAACCACTTTGTTGTGAAGATTCTATTTATTCTAGCCCAGTGATTCTCAAGGTATGGGCCTTGGACTAGAAGCATCAACATCTCCTGGGAACTTGTTAGACATGCAAATTCTCAGGCCCTACCCCAATCCACTGAAATAGAGTTCTGGCAGTGAGGCCCAGTAATCTATATTTCAGTAAGCCTTCCAGGTAATTTGGATGCATGTGCAAGTTTGAGAACCACTGTTCTAGAATATGTTATATTTTGGGAGTGATAATCCTCTCGAGGAAAATCTGTCATTTAGAACTAATGGTAATGCTCAGATTAGTCCTTAGTCCTCCATCCCTTTCTTTCCATACTCTCTTGGAGGGAATACTCCCACAAAATTTTAATTGATGCCCTCTTGTGGCTATGAGAATTTCCAAACATATAACTACACTCCTGACCTATTATTTTCCTTTTGGCATTTATCATTGTTTCATTCCAGGAAAGCTCAGTTTTAATGTTCTGACATTATTGGAAACTATATTATTCATCTTAGCCTCCCACACAAATTTTTCTTCCCTCTTTTTTCCTTTATCGTCAATGACCCTGTAGCAAGACTGGCTCTGGCCAGGGTAGGTTGAATGAGTCACTGACTTCAGGTGCAAAATTTAAGGGGGCACCAAAAATCTCAGCAATCAAGATAAGTAATATTTTAATGAAATGTTTTTTCAAAGTTAAAATTAGTGTGAGAAAATCCATGATGAACACAATCAAAATTTTTTGAAAGACAAGCTTAGTGCCTTGTCATACCAAACCATTTTGGCTTGAGGCAAAAGGAGAGATCAGTAACACTGATCCTGTCTTTATTTAAAATTTTGATATTTTGTTCATTGTGGATATCTTTTCATAAAATTTTATTTTAAAAAGTAGTGCACTAAAATATTATTTATCTTGGTTACTGAGATTTTTGGTCACTTAAAGTTTGTGCCTCACTCACCTCACCAAATCCCTGAAGGTTGAAGTGTCGAGGTTTCTCCTTTGTTTTACATACAAACACAGTTCTTTCAGAAAGGTACCTCTTACTCTTCTCTGTTCTCAGAAGTCTCTGCTGATTACAGATGGAACCAGCAGGCAGGAAAGAAAGTTGATTGTATGGAGTGATTTGAGAGGCACTGAAGTCACCTAACCTGTCAAACTCATCTTCTCCCTTTGTTTTAGGTTATTATGGAATAATTGATACTTTGGTCCCAGAGGAAATTAAATACATTTTGGTTTCGGGTTCCAAAGGGGATACAGAGAAAATTTTTGGATTCCATAAGTCTCCCTTGTATCGGTTCAGCAAGTGATGGGGCTCCTGGAGAGCAAGTTCCAGGGTCAGCGGAGTGTCAAAAGGGAAGGTAGGAGCCTTGGAGGAGAGGAAAAAGATCACCACTTGCTCAGGGCTGATGGCTATCTGCTCATCATCTCTTTAACAATTGTACACTCTGTGTATCTTAAACAATCTTATATTTGTTCATAGACTGCTTTGTAATTAGTCTCTAGATGAATCAGATATGTATATTTATCTTCTCCAACTAGATTGCACTTTTTGATTTTAGAGATCATGTTCTCTCTTTTTTGCATCCTATTCTTTGAAGAGGATGAACTAAGTAGCCATTCCAGAAGCATCATCTATGCTACATTTGATTTCATTCATTCAGTCTTTTCTTTATTCAGTTCACCGTAGACTTGAGATCAAATAGAATTGAGGAGATGTCACTGAATCAATCAAATCGGCACTAGAAAAAGTTAAAAGCCTCGTTGCCTTTGGTGTCTACTAACTGCTGACAGTTACAGGGAGATAATCTCCATTCTCCAGGAGCTTCTTAAGCATGGAGGTAGATGCTTCTATGCAGATATATATAAATAGTACTCATAAAATAACTTAAAACATTAGATCAACGTATCAGAGGAAATTGATGGTTAAATCACATTCTTAAGGAATAGCAGCGTTTCTTTCATATGTTTCCAAACTAAATGCTACGTGTACCCACAGCCAAACTCGTGGGTCTTTGAAGATGTAAGCATTCTGAGCACAAATTCACCTTTCATGCAAAAATTCCAAAATCCAGCCCACAAACATGCCCTACATAAATCACCAAATCGTCTCTTCAGTTGTAATACCATATGAATTAAGGTGTTGAGAAGGTTTTCCTTTTTATAGCAGTCCATTCAGTATCTTTTAAAGTCCTCAAAATTGTCAGGTTTCTAGAGTTTGAACCCCAATAAATAGACTTACGCCTTTGTTTGTATTTAGAAGTTCACAACATAGAATTTCAAGCTCTGACCTGTTGAAGACGTTACCTTAACAGAGTGAGATTTTATTACTATGGTAACTTAACAAGATAGAGGTATTAAGAGTAATTTTGCCTAGCACTTTCAGGAGAGTTTGCCATTTATGACTTGAAATCACTGTCCTACATTAAAAAAAATATTGAGAGATTATCTTTAGATAGTGCATTTACTTTTATATTCTTTTATATTCCAGAGCGAATTTACAAGCGTATTGAACAGAGCAAGTATCTTTTGGAACATTTTTCCACTGGTGAAAACTTGTTCCGCTTCTGTGGGGCTTTGTGCCATCAAGACAGCAAATATGCCAATCCACTCTGCTCGGCTCAGCAACTGCAACAGGCAAGGAGGAAACTGCGTCAACTGCGTGACGACTTAATTTGTTTTGAGCTGATGAATGGCCACGGGAGATGCCTACAATTGATGGAATAAAGCAATTCCTACGTCATGGTCCCAGAGATTCACCTAGAAAGCCACATGTATAAACATCTTCTAGAGGATAATGCCCCATTGCCCAGTTCCCTGGGACACAGGGTACAGAGACCTCACTGCAGTTGACCTCCAAATCTGTGACGTACATGAGCATGAACGTACAGAAGAAGGACATGATATCTATTTCTATGTATTATATTTACAGAAGACTGCAAAAGGATACCTGGATGTCTGACACAAGGAAGGGCTCACAATAGTATTATGCACGTTCTTTTCAAGATTGTGTAGCTCATGACCCGAGGAAGGGAAAGTACTCTCCAATGGCAGTACTCTCCAATGGCAGTACTGTCCTCCCGGGGAACAAATGAGTCACAATAGGAAGAAGCCAAGGCCTTCGGAACCATTTTGCACAGTATTATGTATAAACAAGTCATGAGACAACTTAGAGTGGGATGAGGTTAAAAGGAACTTTGCTTTTTAAATTTTCAAATGATCTACAAGCACCATCGCAGGAGAAATGGGAGAGAAAAATTAATGTGTGTGTGCATGCATGTGTGTGTTTTTCTTGGTTCTTGGTTATTCCTCTGAATGTCAGCCTTCCAAGGTTTCTCTGCTCCTACAATACCTGCTGAGCGTAAGTCGATTCCCTTTCAGTTGGATATAATTTGCAGCCACATTGTCCTGTCTAATAGGAACAAAAAGCAGCCAGAAAGATTTCCGGAGGAGCAGCTGGCACATGCAAATGCAAGGCTGCTCATTTTAATTTTGGTTGTCATGACATTTCCTCAGTTACCTCATTGACCTGAATCACACTTCCTTACACTGCTTTCAGCCTTACTATCTGGAAGATACAGACTTGTTTTCTTATTTGGATAGCCCAAAGAAAAACCATGAGCAAGTCTGGATGTGATGGTTCTCTTAAATGTTGGACATATGTAGAAAATGTCATTTGAAGCTGTAACCTACCAAGAATATAATTGAACAAGCCTGGCAGTCAAACATTCAGTGAGTTTCTTTCTTCACCAAAGAGCCATTCCTGG
Source organism: Equus quagga (assembly GCF_021613505.1). Lineage (NCBI taxonomy): Eukaryota > Metazoa > Chordata > Mammalia > Perissodactyla > Equidae > Equus > Equus quagga. The sequence continues at coordinate 35,520,659 of NC_060272.1, read as the reverse complement.
ATGAAATCTTCATTTTACAAATTGAGAAAGATATGCTCATAAATGATAAACATGGAGGCTGAAAAGCATATATGGCTAAGAGAAATAATAAAATATAAAGATATTCATGTGAAACCTACTGGACGGCACAGACATGAATTTATGTACGTTCTATGAAGCAATCTGCCCTTATTTCTCCAGGTAAATGTTTAAGAAATGCTATTCCTCATCTTCACTATAGCTGGCATGATGGGATTGGTGATAGCTCTCAGTTCTCTTTCAAAACAGAGCAGAAAAGTATTGGTCAAATCATTGCAATCACTGTAATTTGTCCTTAGGAAGACATTCAATGCCTATTCTAGCTTTTTTGATGATAAATATTAAAAATTTTGGTATACATTAGACAAGTACATTAACCAGTCACTGACACAAAGAAACATGATAAACAAATTAAAAACGGAAGATGTGTTCTTATAGCAAGAGATACAGCATTGTTTCCAATAATAAAGAAAGAAAGAATTAGCCCTGATTGATATATACATGGCCAAATAGTTATATATAATCAGCCTTTTGGAGTAGTACTATGGAAAAGTAAGTGAAATCAATGATTACGTAATAATCATCTGCTTATTTTATCAATACATATGAAAAAAATTTAATTTCTTATTAGCTGTTTTCCACCATTTGTGTTTTTGCATATTGCTAAGAAATGGAGTTTACTAAACTAGTTGCTGGTGGAAACATGGACAAATACAAGTAGAACCTGTGTTCGTTTTCATTATGTCTAACCCGTGAAAAAATTCAGACTAGTCTTTCCCAGAAGTGGTGAGGGTACACCGTGTCTGAGATCAGATGGTCAGGTGTGCGGCCTTTGTGAATAGGCCTGTTCTGCTAATATTTACCAAACACCACAAGTTCCTGTAGCTGGAAGATATAGGAGCTAACCTATTGTTCGAGCAAACTGAAGCTTTCTTTGGAAAATCTTGGCAATGGGAAGTGCATTTGCGTATTTATTTATAACAACTGTCATACATTTTTCTCTCTACAGAAAAATAAGTCTTTAATTTCCTATTGAAGTTGTTCAGTTGACAGAAAATTTTTGTACGCAGCAGCCTCATGTATAAAACATGAAGTAGGAACAAACTACCAGTACTATATGAAAATCTTCTGAAAGAAAAATCTTTTTAGTTTGAGTCATTTACATTGGAAACACAAAGATGATCTTATTAAAATCGGTACTGTATGAAGTAGATGGCTGAAATAATTTTCAAGTTTCATCTTTTAGGAGTCCAGATAATATCATAGTAAATTGAAACAGGCACATGGTGATAATTTTAGAAATGGGTTTGCAACCCAATTATGACAACATTTTTTTCATAGTATCTTCTACGGTGATATTTTCCCAATATTGGAGAATACTAGAAAACATATCATAGAGATATACGATCTACATTATCTGCCTGACTTTTAGTAGCTCATATGCACTACCAGTATATATCATTTCCCAGACTTCAGCAATGCCTTAAAGTGCACCATTGTTCATAGGGAGATGCCATCTGAGAAAGGAACCTAGCCTATCAGAGCACTCGATCCTCAGTCTTGATTCTAGAAGGCTACCAAACCCCTTTATTTATTCAGACTCTCCTGCATTTGCCTTACTGGCCATAACCTAGTCTCTGGATTCCACAATTACTCCTTTTAAGCTGTGAGACTGGGTCAAATCAGAAAGTCCACAGTAACACCGGCAGGTCCTCTGAGCCTAACACATTTTTCAGAAATTCTGAACGCTCTTTACTTCCCCTGACCCCTGTCCCCAGCCTAAAAACATATTTCAACAGTGATCTGGAGACCTTCAAATAAACCTCTATCTTCTGAAATGAAGCTAAGTTTTCTGAGCAGGTCTTGGCTAGCTTAAGCAGCAGCACAAGAACTCTCTGGACACAAAACAAAACAAATACAGTACTTTACCAGCTAATTAGCTTTCTGATTGCTGAGAGGGAATTTTAAATTTCCATATCTTCCTCCTTTCTGACATGCTAACTTGGTCTGGTATTAGTTTAGGCATATTATGGCAAAAGACATGTGTCTTAGCCTATCTGTGTAAGTACATTCTTTCCATCCGAGTCAATCAAATATTTTTATTGAGTTGCTTCTATTGCTAAGCACTGTGTGAGGTGCTATGGGTTTTACAAAGAGGCTGAAGATTCAATCCTGAGTTTCAGGTTTACGATTCAGTTGATAAAACCAAATTAATGGAAGTCGAAAAAGCAATGCATTGCTAAATTATCCAGTATTGAATTTAGCACGACAGAAGTCCACAGAATAATGACAAAATACGTGAGAGCTGAGTTGAGGAAGGTTCAATGAATAGAGTAACACTGCAGCTGTTTAATGAAGGATGGTCCCAACAGGCAGAGTGGTGGAGGACAGTCTTCCAGAAGGGGACAAGAGCATTTAGCAAATACTGCAAAATGGAAGGAACATCATAAAATTGGAGAATAGGGAAGAAAACTATTGCACTTTTATTCTATATTTATAAATATGAAAGACAAGTCATATTTTTTATTCAGACATAATTGTTTTAACCACTTAACTTCTTGTATATGCCATACATTATTCCAGACATAAAGTGGTCACCTGAAAGAGGAGGAATCTTCTCCTTGGCTTTTCTGGAATGTAAGCGCAGTTTTTTTTCTTTAAGCCTAGGAAATTGGCATGTTAAATATGCTAACTTCCTTCTGAATGCAGAGTGAGATTTAGGGGATGTAATTTTAACAGGACCCAATGCTAGGTAACCTATTGCATCAAGTTTTAAGTACCATGATCAAAAAGGAAAACATATTTCTTATTAATTATGACAAAATAAGCTACCTTTAAAAGTACCTTAAGCTTCTCAGGGATATAAAGATGCAGAAAGATAATTGCGATGTAGTTCAAACCTAGTTTGTCCCATCGGGTCCACCATGCACGCCCCATGCCTATGCGTTAGCATGTCCTAGCTTTGGTAAAACTGTAGTTACCTCCCTACGGCCAAAATATTTTTTTGTAAAGGAGCAGTGCCCAAAACAGTCAAAAAGCCTGGCTTCCCAAAGCTTTTTTACAATTTCAAGTTTTGAGCAAAGTCTCTAGGAATATTATAGTGTCGTAGAGTTTTAGAGTTTGAAGATATCATAAAGATCATTATCTGGCCCTTTCAGATTACAGCGAGGAGAGTTAAGCTGTATTGGAAGTACCATCTTGTCTTTGCTTTGCTGTAGACTCTGACCATGCTGGACCCCCTTCTGAACCTCCTCAACTGTAGACACCCTGCAGTCTGCTTCTTGGAGTGCTCTGAGTCCTGCCAAGGTGTGGCCGGACCCCTGGGACTGGGAGCCTGCCCTGTGCCTGATGACACTGGGTAGAGAGCGGAGACCACAGGGCTTCCAGGTAGTCAACAAGCGAGGAGCAGCTTCAGCAAATGCAAGAATGACGATGACTCTGGTGAGTGTGAGGCCAGAGGAAGGTCCTGCTTTACTCTCTTTCCATGTGAAATTCAATCTTTTGACTAAAATTTTAAAAAGAAACAATGAATGTAGATGTGGAGGAAGACATTTACTTAAAAGTTGCAAGCCATGTTCTACCTTTCGAGATAGAGGCTCAAATCCATAAAGCAAACTGGGAGAAACCCTATAATAAGCATTTTTTGTCATGTAAAAGATAGAGCAAAACTTTATCCTAGTTCTTAAGGGGAAACTTAAATATAGTGAAATAAATTAGACTTAGATGTTTCCAACTGAAAAGTTAAGTTCTCTGTTTAATGTAAATTTAGTTTATGTTTCAGCAGTTGCTACCTAGCAGCCAATGTTTGTTTTCTCTGTGCTGAATTAGACTCTTCTGGCATATTTATTATGGAGTAGGCTTGAAGAGTGATTTCTTCTCTGAGGTCCCCCCACCCACAGGAAAGTTGGAGACATTTCAGTGAGGGATGGCTTTCAATAAGGAAATATCTTACCCTGGAGGAGTCAAGAAATAAAGGAGGTTTGGTGGTATGCAAGTTGGACTAAAAGACTGGTGTCTATTTAAGACTGAATAAGCCAGATTTGGGAAAATATATTAAAGTTGGAGTGCCATATATGGGTCAGGTTGAGGCCACAAGACCAGACTACACTCCTAAAGAGAGAGTTGTGCTTTCCCCTAAATGTAGTGGATGATCTGCTGTCCATCCCCCTGGGAAGGGGCGAACCTTGCGACTGCAGGTCAGGACTGTGGGCTTTAAACTGTCGGGTTTAGGGGAGCTACTGGAGGCTTGTCTCCTCTCTGAAGCCTCATCGGATCCAAGTAAAGCGGATGTGCTAGAAGACACACCTGTTGAAGGGTGGTTGGCTGTCCTTTTCCAGATGGCAGCAAAGTATCATTTAGGGACTCATGGAAGAATGTCGTCCTGGCCTTGGGGCTGAGGGCTCTGAGCATACCCACGTGTAACCTAGAATTTATTCTGTATGTAGATAGTCCCTTCTATTTTCCATAAACTTTCAACAAAGCCTGATTAAAAGTTACCACCTGGGAAATGCAAATCAAAACTACACTAAGATATCACCTAACACCCATTAGAATGGAAAAAATAGCCAAAACAAAAAGTGACACATATTGGAGAGGTTGTGGAGAAAAAGGAACCCTCATACACTGCCGGTGGGAATGCAAACTGGTGAAGCCACTATGGAAAATAGTATGCAGATTTCCCAAAAAATTAAAAATAGAAATACCGTATGACCCAGCCATCCCACTATGGGGTATCTATCCAAAGAACTTGAAATCAGCAATTCCAAAAGTCCCATGTACCCCTATGTTCATTGCAGCATTATTTACAATAGCCAAGATGTGGAAGCAACCTAAGTGCTCATCAATTGATGATTGGATAAAGAAGATATGGTATATATATACAATGGAATATTACTCAGCCATAAAAAAGGATGAAATCATCCCATTTACAACAACATGGATGGACCTTGAGGGTATTATGTTAAGTGAAATGAGCCAGACAGAGAAGGACAATCTCTGTATGACTCCATTCATATGTGGAAGTTAAACATGTAGACAAAGAGAGCAGATTAGTGGTTACCATGGGAAAGGGGGCTGGCGGTGGGCACAAGGGGTGAAGTGGTGCACCTAAAACATGGCTGACAAACAATAATGTACAACTGAAATTTCACAAGGTTGTAAACTATCATAATCTTAATAAAAATTAAAAAAAAAATGAGAAAAAAAAAAAGTTACCACCTGGTGTCTGCCGGAAGGAAAGAGCAGTGTCCCCGTTCAGAAGCCACAGGGCTGGTCATATTGGTGGTCATCAGCTGTTACAGACTGAATGTTTGTGCTGGTGTGATAAGTAAATGCACAAAGAAGACTATGAGTGACCTGAACGTGAGCAAATGGATGAGAGCACCATCATCTCCCCTCAGAGAGAGCCCAAAGATACTCTGAAGCAAATTAATTTATGGTAAACATGTAGGTAGGACTCAAGCTATAATTTTGGGAACTTTAAAAGGAAATATGACCTTATTTTATATTCATGTGTATCTGAGGCTTGAACACTTAATTATACCTATTTGTGCAGGAAGTACCAGACCCTGCTCTCTCCTTTACTGGTGATCACAGAAATCATCATGCAACAAATCATTTTCCAGAAACTCTTGAATGGTTTCTTTAGTTAAATAAGTATAGGATGACTACTGGGCAGTCTGTACCTGGGTGAAAAGTATAACAGGAATCCCTTGTGGCGTGACCAAGGCTAGTTCCTCACCATACTTCTTAATCAGCATAGCTAATCACTAGAGAGGAGTCTGATAAATTGAAAAAGGAACCTAGGGACTTTTGAGAGAAAGGGACCCCAGCCCTGCTCATCTATTGGAGTGGACCACGATGGGGAGGCCGAAGTTTGCAGGAAGCACATTAAGATTCTTCAAAGAGAAACATATCAAAAAAAACAAGGGATATGGGGGCGGTGACCCTTGGCATATACCAGAAGAAGGCTGTTAAAAAAAATGTGGTTGAGACTGGAATTCCCTTAGGGTCCAGCTGTGCTGGCACATTGTTGGGGGTTGGGATCCAATGCTAAGCATTTGAACCTGGGATACCTTTTGGTTTAGGTATGAGGTGTCATTGCAGGATGGATATGCTCTTGTGGCACAGTGCAGGTCTAGTTTTGAACAGCAACATTCAGTGGTAGCAGAAAACAGAGTAGTGGTGCAGGATTAAACTCCTCCTCCCACAGGACTGAGTAAGCCTTGAGGTTCTCAACTTAAAAGGGGTCTGTATGTGTGTGGGAGGGGAAGACTTTCCAGGGGAGGTCTCAAGAGTGAGATACTAGACTTCCCACTAACAAGTCATATGGATGCTTATTGGAAAAATAAAGGAATTTGACTGCTTTGTACCCCCATGTTAATGAATCAGAACATGCTTGTTACATTTGTAAAATTAAAGAAAAATCACAATGTTACATTGTGTAGGGTAATCCCAAATCACAATATATACTGGGATTTCTCTCTCATGTATATTAATTTAAATGTGAGGTTCAGGGAACCTTAGATTAGCAAAAACCCTAGAAATCTTAAAGAAGATTTGGTCTCTTCTGGAAGGTCCATGAGAGTGAGTCACAGCACAGAAATACCTTTGCATGGCTGACTACAGTCTACAGACTAATTCCTAAATCTCTCTCCTAACTGATTTCAGTGGAAGTCTGAGAAGATAATATGAATACTGGGTAATCTGTCGACCTGTGGCTTCTCATTAAATAGTAGTTGATTCAATATTTTAGCTTGTTGCATTCGTATACCTCTTCGTAACTGACAAAGCACTTTCACATATATTATGTTATTTGTGCCTCATGGCAACACTGATGGCTAGGTAGAGCAGTGATTACTAACTCCATCAATACATGAGGGCACTGGGGCCCAGAGAGATTAAACGATACAACTATAAACATGTGCAAAAGAGTTTAAATTTAAAGAATAGATACTTATTAATTACTGAGGAAAAAATAGCAGCTTTACTGTGAAGACACATGGCAGAGACCACTTTAACCAAGTGATGAAAGTTACCATCACCAAAAATGAGACATATCAATATCATGTACCTTCTGATATTACGCACTGAGAAGGGCACATCACTTTTGTATGATTCTTGCCAGAACTACTAATCTGAATCATGAGAAAATATCAGACACATTTAAAATGAGAATCATTTTACCATATTGGCCAGAACTATTCAAGTGTCAAGATCATAAGAGACAAAGAAAGACTGAAGAACTGTTTCAGATAGTAGGAGCGAGAAGGAACCATGACAACTAAATGCAATTTGGGAATCTGGATCCCGGCCCTGAAAAACAGATTAGTGGAAGAACTGGTGAAATTTGAATAAGATCTATAGATTATTTAATAACATCATCATCAATGTTAATTTCCTGATTTTGCTGATTGTACTGTGTTTAAGTAACACGTTACCATTTGGAAAAGCTGTGAGAAGGGTATACAGGAACTTTGTATACTGTTTTTGCCACCTTTTTTTTAAGTCTAAAATTATTTCAAAATCGAAGTTAAAGCAAATAAATAAATAGATTTTCTCCCTCAGCCAAACCCATTTTTACCTTCAATGACAATTTACAAACTTCAAAATTCAACTGGTAATCTAAATAAATGGACTATTTTTGCATTATTCAAACCCATGGATGATGCTCCTATGGGACTCTTCTGTGTTCTACTGTAGAATTCTGGGGAGGTATAAAGCATGGTGGTCGAGACTATAGGCCTCGGATTTGGATGGACAAATCTCAGCCCTGCCACTTTCTACATATGTGACCTCAATTTCCCTATCTGAAAAACGGGGCTAAGTAATGGTATCATAGGATTGTTGTGGGATTGAATGAGTCAATGCATGCTAAGTCCTTACCACAGTGCTAGGTACAGCTTCCAGCTTTTGGACTACGATTGAATTTAAATAAAAGGGTGAGAAAGGATAATTTCCTGGGCCAGTCACCACTTTGTGTCAGCATGGCTCCTTTGGTTGATATTTCACCAACTTAAATGGACATGCTTACTCAAAAACTGTTTAAAGAATGCTCGCTACTCATAAAAAAGGGAAAGGATGTCATTTACACAAATTCCCCAGGGATATTTTGAAAACGATAAGTGAATCTCAGCTAAAAGCTTGCCATGGAAAAGATCTCAGCCGTCACCACTGTATCGGTAGTCGGTTGGGTACTTTCACTGGAAAAGAGAGTGAAAAATAGAAGCTCTGCCCAGAGTTTCAGTGCCCATGATGGAGAGCAGGGAAGAAACCACGACTACTTCGGGAGTCCAGCAAAACCTGGCCCGAGTGGGCGGACAAGGCTTTCAACAACTTGGAAAGGCTCTTCAAAGAACAATTAAAAACAACTTCCCATGGTGGGAGGTGAATCTGGCTGGGAAACTCCTGCTTTCTTTCCCCAGGGTAGAATTCCCAGGCTTCTGGATCCTGGTGGAGCGCCCTTGGCATTGGACTCCAAAGTATGTTCCCGTTTCACTTTCCTGAGGCTCCAAGTGGTGGTTTGAGTACACAGGGTGAAGGACATCTGGCTCTCCTGAAGCTGTCAGAGATTTGCAGTCAGCAGGTGGGGGTTGGAGGTTTATGAAAATAGTGGAAAGAAGTTCATTCTGTGGACAACTCTTGGCCACGGGTGTTATTTATTTCAAATTTTATACCGCTGAGCTCCTGTGGGCTTACTACAGATCAATTCATAAACAAACACACGCTAAGTTGTGTCCTGGGGATAAATGATGAGTTTATGTGACTTTGGGGTTGCGTGTTAGAGGTAAGAAGGAAGCCACAGCTAAGGAATCAGTGTAATAAACTGAAATTCCAGGCTACACCCCTATTTGGGCAAAAGATTGCAGAAAAGTCCATGAACTATATGAAAGTTTTAAGACACTGAATTAATGTCTTCAACATTTCTAAAAAGAATTACTGTAGACTAAAGGCAATAAATAATTCCACAGAGCATCCAGCTTTCTTTAAGAGTGTATGGAAAGACATAATAAATACTTTGGAGACCTGAAATGTTCTATAAAATAACTTTAATACGTATGTAATATTTCCAAAAGCAGTGATCCAAAATCATATTTATTCAATCATCTTACAAATATCTATTGAGTGTCTATTATGTGCCAGAACTATATATGAGCCAAGATTCTAATCATGATAAATATTTTTTGATGACTTGATAGTTTCCCCTTCATAAGAAAGCTTCTACTTTTTGATGTAATGAGCATCAAGAGACCCCCTTCCCAACTCAAATTATATCCCCGTATAGCAATTCTTTGTGCACACACCGTTATCTTTGTGTGTTTAAAGTGATGGAAACTCATTGAATGAAAGGATGAGTAATCATGAGAAGGTTATGGATGGCAGTCCTCTCTGAGCAGCGCAGTAAAAGGGAGGCTGTACATTCCAAAATTATACACGAAAAAGAAAGATGTTTATTTCTTACTATGAGATCAATCTCAATGAGATCTTGGGAAGAAAAGCCATCATCAAAGAGAAGAAATCATAGTGATTCCATGAGATCATTTAGCCTGCAAGTCCAGAATGTCTTTTTGCAATGCAAATGTAACAGGTAGGCAAAGATATAATTGAAAGAGAAGAATGAGTGGAAAATAAGGAGGAGAAAATTACATTAGAGAGGGACAGGATCAGGCAGAGAAAGAAAGAGATTAAAAGTAAAAGAAAAAAAAAGTGGATACCCATGAAAGGAGAGAGAGCACCCCCCCTCATTCCCCAAGTGTGATGCAGTAGTGCGTGGAGCAGAAGCTGCCCTGTCTGCTTCCTTCCATCCCTCACCCTCAAAAGAGGTTCCTGCCCACGCAGAATGGTCACAAGCTCTAGATAGGATACCACCCCAAGATTTGATGTCAAGGTCAGAGAAAGATCACTCTAAGAAACTGACTCTAGATGAAAAGTAATATTCACTAGATAACTTCGTTGTTTGTCGAATAACCCAGAGTGGAAAATGGTTTGTAACTGAGTTGCTGATGGAATCAGCGTGTTTCTGAGTTCCATCAATAGAACTCTTCATTATATTATCACATGTTCAGCATGAGGTAATAGTGATTTTGGTAAGTAGTAAAATAGTAATTGGACAGTTAAGAATTTGTTAGTGTAATTTTTTAGTTTATTCACCTCATGCCATGGGAAAGAGGCATTTCTCTGACAAAAACAGTTATTCCAACCACTACAGGAGTGAATTTGGTATTTGGAAAGAGGATTCTCTCTCTCTCTCTTCTCTCTTTCTTCAAATCCGCATCTGCAGATTCTGCGTCCAGGAGTCTGCATCCCGAGGGGGTCCTACATCCACAGATGGAAAGGCCTAAAATGGTTGCTTCCATACTGAATACACACAGATTTTTTTCTTGTCATTATTCCCTTAGCAATACAGTATAACAACCATTTACATAGCATTTACATTGTATTAGGTATTATAAGTAATCTAGAGATGACAAAGTATATGAGAGTATGCGTATAGGTTACAAGCAAGCACTACATCATTATATATAAAGGACTTGAGCATCTGGGGATTTTAGTATCCATGGGGGTCCTGGAACCAATACCCCCAAGATACCAAGGGATGACTATACTCTTACTACCTCTGCTCTTAAACTACCCATCCTCTCTGTTTGGGAACACACCCTCTAATTCCTTAGCCCAGCATAACAGTCTTCAGTACCCATTTTGCTTGACTTCCCTGAGATATTAAAACTACTGTTTGTGAAACTCTCTCATTATTTATTTTCTAGAACATGCTCTCTCTGTTTCTCCCCTTACCTCTCTGACTCTTCGGTTTCCTGTAGTGGATTTCATTCCTTCCCTTCCCCTTCAGTGTTACCGTTTGTGCTAGAGCTCAGTCCTGGGCTCTCTTCCCTCAGCACTCTCTCAGTGTGAAACTCATCTTTTCTCCCATGTAACCCACTTATTGCTCAGCACTCTCAAACGCAAACCTCCAGGCTGGTTTCTTCTCTATCACTGCAGACCAAAGTAAGTAAAAATCAACGTGTCTGAAAATAAACCCGTATTTTTCCTCCCAAACATGTTCCTACCATCTTTCTTAGCTTGATGAATAGTATGTCCATCCTGTAAGCAAGCAACATGGAGCAAAACTTGGGTTTCTTAGACTCATCTCCTCCTCTCATCTCCCATTTTCTAACCTTTACCTCCTTAACATTTGCCAAATCTGTCTTCTCCATTCCATTCTAACTTCTATGCCTCAGTTCAGACACTTAAACACCTTTTTATTTTGGAGAATTTTAATATTTTCCTAACTGATTTTCCTGCTTCTATTCTTGCATACCACTAATTGACTATCCACACAGAATGATGGCTTTAAAATTCAAATCTAACTAAATTACTTCTCTAACTTATAACCTGTTAACAGCTTCTCTTTGCTTAATGGCTCTTGAACGCGCTTAGTGTGGGATATAAGGCCTGATACATCCCGCCTTCTGCCTGACCTCCAGCCTCTTTTCTTCCCACTACCACAGGCTATGTCTAGTAATAAAAAACAAATTGAACTGAACAGCGGGAGCAGAAGATTCTACAGGCTTTTATCATGTCTGAAAAGATGGTCTTAAATAGCTGTTTCCTTAAAAGGCTTTATGTTTCCTTTGCCGCCATCAGCATAAACTCCAATTTATAGGTTTTGTTGAATTTTGTCATTATTTGATGTTTTTTTCATAGCCTTCAATCTTATTTACACTGGCTGTGGAGGGACCATGTGTTGATCTCACACCATATATGATATTTGCTCCCCTTGAGTAAAAAAGTCTGCTTCATGATCTAACAAAAAATGGAAACATTTAGCATTACATTGCCAGAATCTGAGGATCTCTAGCAATAGCATATGTCATTAATCTCAGCCTTTGATAATCCAAGAAGTATGGAAAATTCCCACCTCCTACACTTTTGCAGGATTCAGAATTCTGCCAAGTTTTGTAGCTCATCAGGATATTTACAAGCTAAACGCTGAGCTGTGGAAAAAAGAAATCTTCACGTCTTTAGTTAGAAGCTTTACAAAGAGCGTTCAAACAAGGCAGAGCGGTGAGGGAGGCAAAACGCTGGACGGTCCGGATTCCACTTCCGGCTCTTCCAGAAACAATGGGTGTGATCATGGAGAAGTTCCTAAACCTTCTAGGACTCAGTTTCCTCATTTGGTAAACAAGAGCCATGGCTGATCTCTAAATTACTTCCAGCACTAAAATAAAACAAAACAAAAACTTTGACAATTTTCTCTCCAATTCCTGCCCAACTAGTGACTCTAGAACGTTTCTTTCACGTGGAGGGGAAATATAAATAGGCTTTTGTATTTTTCAAAACTAAGTGCTCTTTATTTAGTGCCATCAGCCCTTCATTGACTACAAATCAAACTATGTCCATTTTTAAGTAGTTACTGAGAAGTTGAGGGCATTTTCTTTTCTCACCAACTGACCCTGTGGATAACAGTCTTTCACAAACACTGACAGTGAAGGGCACGGCCTGAGGAAAATTTCTTCTGCTTGCTTAAAAAGGGAAATCAACCTTTCATCTGAGTAAGAAAAATCCTAGAGCTTTTACTACTCTGAAGTTAGCATGGAAAGATGAATGTTTAAAAAATTGTAACCAGTTAGTGGCTCACCCTAATGAGTAAGGAGTCAAGACTGGCATAATAAGGGGAGGGAGGGAGCGTGCATGGAAGGCGAGCTAAAGGAGCAGTTCTTCTATAGAGGGACTCACCACGTCACTTTAACATCCTCAGTTCTTCAACACTTCCCCAAGAATATAAGACTCTTCTCTTTCCTTTCAGAAATATAACAGATGTATAATGTTTGGACTAAAATCAAACAGAAACCACAGACAGCATTTCAGCCTCTCCACGTTGGAAATCATGACATGCTCTGGGTGACCATGTTTTCTGTCACCCAGAAACACAATTACAACACAATTAAGTCATAAATCACTAATAAAAATATATCTGAAAAAGAAATCCCATACATTTGGAAATTAATATATATAACATAAAGAGATATAGGGAATCATAATGTAAATTACAAAATACTTAGAACAGAAACATAAAAAATTACATATCAAAATTTGTGGGAAGAAATTAAAGCAATAATGAAAGAAAATTTTAGTTTTAAATGTATATTAGAATGAAAATTAATGAGTTAAATGGCCAGCCAAAAAGTTAGAAAAAACACAATTGAGTAAACTCAATGAAAAAAGGAAGAGAAGAAACAAAAAAGAGCAGAAATTACTTAAAATATACTTAATGCCTTGGAGAAAAACAACCAAATGAATAGCTTATTCTTTGAAATGCTAATAAAATAGACAACTCTTTGGTGAGATTTCTCAAGACATAAAAAGAGAAAAGAAATAATAAATAACGTTGGAAGTAAAAAAAGTGGGGCATATCTGTGGATGCAGCCTAGATACAAAATAAGAAGAAAATACTGTCAATAATTTTGTGCCAATAAATCTACATATTTGACTGAATGGACAATTTCCAGGAAGAAACTATAACTTATCAAAATTGACTCAAGAAAAAATAATACACCTGCATAGTGCACCCCTCAACACATATGCATATATATAAACACCAAGCACTGCCCAGGCCATTTTACGAGTTCTACCAAACATTCATGAATCAGATCATCCTTGTCACATCCAACTGTTCCAGGGACACGAAAAGACCAATAGCTCCTGATACTTTGTATGGGCTCATCCCATTCTGATCCTTTAATCAGAAAAGGGTAATATGAGAAATAAAAATTATACATTGATCTCCTTTGTTCTCACTAATGTAAACTTTCTTTTAAATAGAGTAAGCCAAAATCTAGCTACGCATTTATTTAAACACATTGCACCACATTAACAGATTAAAAGAATAAAAATTATATATTACATTATTTGATACATAAAAAAATCAATAAAACTTAGCAACTTCTGATATGATAAATACTCTTAGCAAACTAGGAATGAGAGTGATCTCCTCATCCTGATAAGAAACGTCTTTCAAAAAAAACTTTAACAAGAATCATACAATTCAGGAAAAATTTAAAGCATTTCTTTAAAACATGGAAATAGGGATCAAGGAAATGATGCCCACTATCACTATTTAAACTGGAAGTCTTATCCAGCACAATAACATGAGAGAGAGAGAGAGAGATTAGAAAGAAGAACCAGTCTGGCATTATTTAGAGATGATATGATTATCAACATGGAGAACGCAAGAGAATGTACAGCAAATTAAAGAGAGTAAGGGAATCCAGAGAGGTTGTGAAATAAATGATCATTATTCAAAAAGCAATAATTTGACTTTACATGATCCACAAACAGAAAATTTAATTTAAAAAATGTAATATTAACAATAACAACAAAAATATAAGATACCTAGGAATAAATCTAATAATGGTATAACAAGACTTTTTTAGAAATAATTATAAAATTACTAAAAGATATTAAAGAAGCTCTAACTACATGGAGAGAAAAAACGTGTCCAGAGGTAGGAAGAATCAATATTAAAAATGATGTCAATTCTCTCATAATGCAGTCACATTATGCAAAGCACGGACCATTATCTGATTCATTACATTACAACCAACCAATGTGCCAAACACTTACTTTGTTCTATTTTATGTCTAAAATAGTATTGATAAAAGCCAAATCAAACTGTGTCAGTTTTTAAGTAGGTACTGAAAAATCGAGAGCACTTTTTTCCTCACCAGCTGACCCTGCTGGTAATACCATTTCACAAACTCTGACAGTATGATGTACAGCCTGAAGATAATATGCAACACTCTTTAGGCAAAGTTTTCATTGGGAGATTTTTACTAGTCAGGGAAGAGTCTTGGTGGCCAATAGGATTATAAAGTTCCCTTTGCTTCTGCTCACTCTCCTACTCTGATCTGCTGAGTACTGGCTCCACCTGTGCTCTCAAAGTAAGAGGGAGAGGCACGTTGTGTTTTGCTATGTTGGGTAGTCACAGAAGCTGAAGATTACCCACTTCTTTGTGTGGGGCTAGTTCTCTGCCTGGCAAGGAGCAGAGGAGCTTGTAGCCAGGCATGGTCCACCTCAGCCTCAACCCCATTAGCCTACAGAACCCTGGCCCATTCCTTAAGCTTCCCAAGTGAAGCTGTGGGGCAAGGCTAAGATGGTAGCAGTGCTTCCTGGACAGTTGGTGGAATCGAGCTTTACTGCTTGGCTCACAGACATAGCTGAGAGGCAGTCCTCTTGCTCAGGATTGGGACTTGTTTGCTTATTAGCAGGCCCATGACCGTGCTGTCAAAGGGCTGTGGCAACACCAGAGATTTGATCCCAGAACCGAACACTGGGGGAGAATGTTGTGAGCATTTCACTCTGTCTCTCTCATTGAAGCATCTGTCTTCTACTGCTAAACATCTTTCCTTTCTCTCTTTCCCCCTCTATCTACATCCCTTTTTTCCCTCTCATTCTCATCTGTACAACATTTCTCCTGTCATTTTCACTCTGTTTCATCATTCTCTATCTTTTTTTCCTTACTCCTCTCTCCTTATCTCCATTTGCTCTTTTCCCATCCTCTACTACTTTTCCCTACCCCATTTTCTTCAATTTCTGGGTATGTCCCCAGGCCTCCACCAATTTCCCTAGGTCCTCTTCCTCCTTGACCCTATTCCTTAGCCCTCCTAGCATACACTGTTCTAAAACGTTTCTGCTTATCATCTCATGGCAATATGTAGGCCCCTTCTAACAAGAAGAACTAGCAAAGCTCCCAACACAGCAGATGCGTATTAAGAGAAAAAAAGATCATCCAGATGAGGTTCTGTGCTCCATGAACTTCCAAGCCGCCTCCTCTCCTGGCAAACATATTTCTTTATTTTCTTTTTTGTGTAGGCAGATAACATTTCAGATAATACTCCAGAGATTAATTATCATGAATTAGCCCAATGCAGTTTTTATAGCTATGCTTTTTATTATTTTATAGTTAAATATTGGCTTAGCTGGGAACCCAGAAACTCTCACCAGAGCTCTATACCTAAGATACCAACAAGACTATTTCACAAATAACTGGATACTCGTGTGCTTATGAAAACTGTAATTATTTTCCTGTGCCTCAAGAAATTAAAGACCAATGACTAGCCTGTATTTCAGAGGGAAACAATGTCCTGGCTGACCCGATTTGGAGAACTGTTTTCATCTTTGTACCTCAGTACCTAACACAGTTCTTGGTGTCTAAGAGAATCTCAGAAAGTGCTAGTGGAAACAAATATTGGTTCCCATCCAATGTATCCTCCTGGGATCCCTAAATTCATAACTGAAAGGGTCTCATATGATTACATATTTCCACTCCTGCAACAAAACAAAATATGCATGTAAAAGATTAGCATGACTGAATTATTTCTTGGCATTTGAATAGTCATTTACAATTGCAAGCCATTTGGTAGTTTTCATGGCTATTCATCATAAAAACTCTATGGAAAAGGGATTTTTACAAATTTACTGACAGAAAATCCAAGGAAGAAAACATGCATATATCCTCACAAGGGACAGTTTTTCCCCCAGTTCAAAACAAGAACTAAGAACAGAAAGGAAAATGATCTACTGTGACATATTATACAAACACAGCTTTTTTGAGTAAAGAAAGAACATGAACAAATGGTATGAACAGGAAAAAAAATACTAAAGCAACCCCAATGACCTCAAAAATCTCTGGGTTTGCCAGTTTGCTAGACTCTTCAGCTTTCTCTCAGTTTTCCTCTAGATAACTAAAGACATAGCAGTTTAACAGCAAAGCCCAGTGCTGGATTACCCAGTGGACATTATTAGCACATGTTGGGAGCACCAGTAAGACAGAAGCACAAAAATTATTATTTTTTAAATGGTTTCAAAAAGCATTTCAAACTAGCCACCTCAAGAATCAGAATCTTTTTTTTTGTTTGTTTCTCTTTTATGTTTTAGTTTAGGAATTTTTAAAAATTCAGAATTATATATAGCAGAGGGTGAGGGAGCTATAGCATGTGATAGTGTAGGGCCTCTAAAAGGCCAACCCAGGTAGGACTCTCTCATAAAGCTTGGCCACTGATTCCTCTCTAAAGTTCTTACTAAAATTTTTATGTTTTGAGCACATAATCATACACATGAGCAAAAATGAATAGGCTAGGTAGCCATAAAGAGAATAATCAAAACTGCCAAAAATAGTAATCTGACCCATATTGACTACTACACATAATCAACACAGCACATTAAAAGTATTAAGCATAGATACTGTGAGAGGTTGGTGGATTCCAAAAACAATCTTGCTCACAATTATGCCCAGGACCAGTTCCAGCCCTTAGCTCTCTTCTCCCCATCCCGCTATTATGGAGCTGAGACTGGAGATTTGTTAGCTAGGGCTGATCCTGTGTTTCTCACTGGACCAGGATGGTCAGGAAGAGGAGAGCAATATAGAGGTGTGAAGAACAATGGGCTTAGGAGTGAGACAGACCTCACTTTGAGTCCTGGCTCTTTTACTTACGAGCTATGTAATCCTGGGCAAATTTCTTAAAATCTCTGACTATAGAGACAATAATACCAACTTTGTAGAATGTTGGGAAGATTAAAGGAAGAAAATACATGAAGACCTAGAAAATATGTGAAAGCCAAATTAGTACAGTGAATAGGTATTGAGTAAATGGTAATCATACGGTAATCATAGCTCGGTCACCTAGACAAGAAATCATTCATTTACTCAACCAACATTAATTGTGCACGTAGTATGGGCCAAGTACTGAGTTAAGTGCAGAAATGGGCTGTAGACTGTTCCTGATGTGGGGGGAAATGTAATATGGAAACTGGCATTGAGGAAAAGATATGTAATGTCATAGAAAGTTGCTCTCAACCCCTTGTCAGAGAAAGCCAGATATTCCTGCTTCTACAGGACAAATTATCAAAAATCAGAGGGTCTGTAAAGTTGATAAGCCCAACACCAGGCAAAATTAAAACAAGTATTGCCATTTCATGCATGGCTTTCCTGTTTTAAACTCCTCTTCTCACTGGGTGAGTTAGCTCCAGTCACTTAGATGTTAAAGTCAGGCTCCTACCAAGGTTGCTTGGACCTCAGCTCCAAACAGGATTGATCGGTTAAGGAAGGGAAAGCAAAGTAGTTTCTGCCCCCTCCCTATGGCATAGAAAAGTCGACACAGGTTTTTTTCCTCTCTCCTCTATCCCCATAGTGAGAAAACTCCACTCCAAAGAGAACAATCTAGTTGAAATCAAGAAGTAAATATTTACCTCTAACACAGCCAGAAATTCAATTGTTAGAATTTTTTAAAGTTTATCATCCAGTGCTACAAGACACTATAGACTCTGTCAGCCTTTACAACCTTAGTGTTAATTTGTTTGATATTTCACTACCTTCTCCATAATTCCCTTAACCAACAGCTGAGGGAATGAGAGTTTTGCCAGGATGACAGCCTTCTCCTGTAAGGACCCTGAAAGCTCTGGTTACCTCAGTGCAGTAGACAGACTAACAGCCCTCCAGGGATTGTCCTGATCCTCGGAACCTGTGAATATGTAAAGTTACAGGGGGAAAGTGATTTTGCAGGTGTGATTAAGTTAAGGCTCTTGAGATGAGGAGAGTATCCTGGATTATGCAGGTGGGCCCAATCTAATCACACGAGTCCTTAAAAAAACAGAGAACCTTTCTCAGCTGTGACCAGAGAAAGACATGTGACAACAGAAGCAGGCTTAGAGATATGCCAGGTTGTTGGCCTTGAAGGAGGAGGAAGGGGGCCGTGAGCCAAAGAATATGTGGGGCCTCTGGGAGCTGGAAAAAAAAATGGATTCTCTTCTAGAGCCTCTGGAAGCGATATAGCTCTGCTGACACCTTGATTTTACCTCAGTGAGACCCGTACAGGAATTCTGTCCTGAAAGTAATAAATCTGTGTTGTGTTAAGCCAATAAATTTGTGGTAATTTGTTACAGCAGCAATAGAAAATGAAGACACCGAGGACAAGGAAGCAAGAACTCTAGGCAAAGAGGGAGGAAGAAGAGGCAGGGCAGTGGGAAGGGGACTTGAGTCAGTCCCCTTCCTTCATGCAGAGACTACAAAGCATGAGCCCCATGCTGGCTGACCACGGACAAAAACGGAAGCTGGGTATTGAAACCTAATAAGTCACGCACATGTTTGTTCACTTTAAAACAGCTTGGTTCTCCATTCTGGGGCATTTCTTCTCTACAGATCTCTGTCCTTATTGTATATCCCTGTTACTGTTTATTACCTTCCCGGAGTTTCTTATGAAGGTCACCATTTTGTTTCTTTTCTGGATTATTTGTTTAATGGTTTATTTCACAATTGAATATAAGCTCCCTTATTCCACATTAAACTGCAAGCTCCAAGAACAAAAGGATTACATGGGTCCATTCATCATCGTATTTGCAATGCCCATGCACTGCAGAATGAACAGGGGCATGTCTATCTGTCTTCTGAGCCTGTCATTCCCTCCAAGCCCACAGTCTACCATGGAATTCTAAGGAAGATAGGCATGAACAAAGAAGGAAGTTTGTCCTTCAGTATTTCATGGTTAAGGAACTGATTTGTTTACAGCAGCTAAATCATTTATTAAAGTTCATTTTGTTTTGTTCTCTGGGGTTAACCTCAGTTTTCAGATATGTGAACTATTGACTGTTAACTTTTAATATGACCATGGAACAATTCTGAGAATCAAAACACTAAAACGGTCACCGTACAAGGACAAGAAAATATGTGGTTTTATTCAGTGAATCAACTTAACATAGAAAGTCTTTGAAAATTACAAGGAAATTGATCCTAAGGGAAGCCAAAGGCTAGTAGATTGGACCAGCCAAAGGTCATATATAAAAAGACTAGGTGGAGCTAGAAAAAAAAAAAAGAAAACTAGGACTCATGATCTTCAGTTTAGAAGTTTTGAGCTTTTTCTTGTTTTCCTTAGGCACCATCTTTCCCCAGCAGGCCCATCTGAAAGTGGGTGGGACCCAGACAAATTCTAGTTGGCTATTTTTTTTGCCAACATTTCACTCCCACTCCTCCAAAAAATATGTTTATATTGGTGAAATCGGGTGAAAAGATTTATGAGCTCTGGTTTTTATAAGCACCAAGTGGCTGAGATGGAGAGGTAGGAAGGGGCCCTTCCCTCATCTGCTACTTCCCTCGACCAACCTGGGGGATGTGCCATAAGCCCCTCACAGCATTGCCCAAGAGGCCCACATTTGGCCCTTTCAAAGACGTCCAAGACAGTCAGAGGCACCCACAGGAATTAAGTTTATTGCTCTTCTCTTCCCCATCTATTCTCCCATTTCCTCCCTTTCTCCCAAGACCAGCCTGCTCCAAGTTTCAGTCTTATTACCTTATCTTGTGACAGGCTTGCAATGCTAGGGACATCTCTCTGTTTTATTATTTTTCTTTGTTTTCCCACCTTCTCTGATAATCAATGGGTGAGGTAATCACGATAGAATTCTTCTCCTCTTTTTTCTTTTAAAATTGTTTTCTCCTTAGAAACAGTAGAATGGTGGTTATCAGGCACTAGAGGGAAAAGGGGAGTCATTGCCTAGGAGGTACAGAGTTTCAGATTTGCAAGAAGAAAAGGTTCTAGAGATCTGTTTCACAACAATGCGAATATACTTAACACTACTGAACATTGCTGGACTTTTAAAATGGTTTAGATGGTAAATTTTATGTTATGTGTGGTTTTTTTAATCACAATTTTTTTTAAAGAAAAGGAAATTGAAAAAAGGTTTTTTTCTCCTGAGCTCTGGGCTTTATGCTTTTGAGTGTTGAATTAGGTACCAAATTTAATCAAATGCTTATTCACCTAAATTCTTTTAGAAACAGAATAGGTGGATTATCTTTGGGTTTGCTCAAATCATTATTTCTTACTTCACAGACCTGACTTTAACAATGTGGAAGTATACATTCCAGGAATAATAACTGAGCGCCAACTATTTGCTAAGCACTGGGGGAAATTCAAAGATGAATTGCACAAAGCCATTATTTACTGAAGTTTATGCAACTAAACAATAATAATGATATTAGAGTTGCCATTTACCATGGTTACTCTGTGTTAGAAACTATATTACATGTTTTATATAAATTATCTCTTTATTTTTTTTAACAACCTAATGAAGTAGGTAATTTTTCTCTGATTTTATAGTCTTTTAGTGGAGTTAACATGTACCAACTCAGAAAGAGAAAATAGGATGAAGATCTATTGAAATTGAATTATATATATTAATGTCTATGTGCTAACAGAGTGCTGAAAAATCTTACACATGGCATTTTATCTCCATTTTACAGATAAGGGAATTGAGGATCGGCTAGGTTAAGAGAATTACTAAAGGCCATTTAGCTAATAAGATAAAGAAATGTATTTGAAACTGGTGTATGGTGGATCCTCAAGGCTGCATGAATCTTACCACCACACCATGTGACCTTCCTATACAGCAATAATACAAATTAGAAAGTGGTTAAGTGTGTTAGGATTCTATATGAAATAATGTAGAAGACTAGAGAAGAAGAGATTTAAGGGGAGTTAGTGAGGTGAGAAAGTAATCTAAGAAGGGGAAACAAGGGGCCAGCCCCATGGTCAAGTGGTTAAATTCACGTGCTCTGCTTCCATAGCCTGGGGTTTGCTGGTTCGGATCCAGGGCACAGACGTAGGCATTGCTCATCAAGCAGTGCTGGTGGCATCCCACATAGAAGAACTAGAACGACCTACAGCTAGGATATACAACTATGTACTGGGGCTTTGGGGAGGAAAAAAAAAAAAGAGGAAACAACATATGCAAAGCAGCAGAACGAGGAATGCAGAGTTTATATGTGGTAAACAAGCAGTGGAGTTGGCAGGAATCTTCCAGGCAAGAGGTAGAGCAATCGGAGATCAGATCGGGAAGCCACACAAAAGCCTGGGCCTGCAAGACCTGAATGTCAGTCTAAGGGGTTGGACTTCAATATCTATATGGTCGAAAACCATTAAGATTTTTCAAGCAGAGAAACTACAGGACCAAGAGCTGTGCTTTAGGTATGTTTATCTCGCAAAAGTGTGAGATGAACTGGGAAGGTGTTAGAGAATGAAAAAAAGCTAGTTAAACTTCTCTCTCCTTAATTCTAACTCTTTTTAGGTTAACAGCGGCCTTAACGCTGGAAACACATCATCAACATATTGAAATCAAGGATTCAATAGTGCATTTGCCTCAAACGATGTGGTTTTAAATAAATTAAATATGATTATTTTTTAACATTTGCCCTTAAAAGTCTGTAGGTTTAAAACATAATTTGAAGTTCATTTTCCAGGGAGGAATCCAATTTGGCTTTTATTGTTTCTGGTCAGATATTATATGATTTTATTTTTTTACTACAAGTCTTTAGAATGGTTCACAGATGTTGTTGCTAAAATAGATCCTTCTGGAACTATTTGGTTTGAGAGAATCTCTGTTGCCATGGATTAAATTAATAGAAGACCTCGTTTAAAATTCAAGGCTGTCCTCAAATTTAGGAAATAGTATTTCCTCATATTTGTACAAGGCAGTCATGGGGGCAAGAGACATTTGGAACACTAACCATCAGTCCACATCATTGCACTTATGGTTGAGCTATGCTGTGTTCAAATTAAAGATCATCTCTCCCAAGGAGAGAGAGATCAACCAGGTTAATGGTTTTATAAATTAAGAAATACATGTTCCTACTTGGTTAGTCATACTGAAGAAATATGGTTATTAAAAGAATACCTACGGCTTAATCATACACATGAATATGCTGAAATTTAACAGACCATTCATTAGAAATAATTTAACAAAATATAGTCAAATTTAAATATCAGCTAAACATCAACTGAGTCCTACATGAACTGTCATTGCACATTTGCATCACCCAAAATGTATTCCTGGTCTTCTCTTTCACTCTTCCCCTTGGTAAGCTCAGCCATTGCCACTAAGCTCAAGCCTTCATTGTTACCCACTTATGAGGGATTTGCATGTCTGCATCTCCAATCCTGACCTATCTCTCAAGGTCCAAATCTATGACATTCTATTATGCATCTCCCCATCAGGCACTCAATGCTCAAGATGTCCAAGCCAAATTTACCATTTTATCCACAATATTGTTGCTCCTGCATCTGATGCCCAAAGTAGGACCTCTACATCAGCATTTTCC
The DNA here is from genome assembly GCF_021613505.1 of Equus quagga. NCBI lineage: Eukaryota > Metazoa > Chordata > Mammalia > Perissodactyla > Equidae > Equus > Equus quagga. The sequence goes on along the minus strand of NC_060272.1, from coordinate 35,497,504 downwards.
AGATCATGTTCCAGGAACATTAATCCCCAAAAAGCTTAAATTTGAAAAGAGATTTATGGTCCACCAAGTCTGGGAAATTCTACATACCATATCACACTTTCTTGGAGTTTCACAATGAAAATCAAAATTCCTTAGGCTCTTAGGTCTCCTGCAGTAGAAAACATGTTTATTTTGTTTATCCCAGTATTTTACTTGATGTTGGACCCCTTTTGTGTATAGCATCTATTAACATTCTGAAAAGCTAGTGTTTACAAAACATACTTTGAGAACAGCGACTATAGATCATTTTTGACTCCTTTAATTGCTACGTAAAATTCATCACCTCCTTGAATAGTTACACCTAAGAGTAAATCTAGAGCCAGACTACCTGAATCTACTTCCTGACTTCACCATTACCAGTTGTGAGATCTGGGCAAGTTACTTAATCTCTCTTTGCTAAGTTTTCATATCTTTAAAATGGTTGCCCTTTTTAGAAAAAGGCTGTAGGATTTAATGAAGTAATGTATGCAATGCACTTAGAATAGTGCCCAGAACGTAGTATTCACTCAAGAAATATTCACTTTTTTTTACTATTATTGTTACCTCTAAAGTGTTGCTCAAATATTTGCTGTTTCCCATTGCCCTAGACACTTCCATGGTTTCGGTACTCATCATTTCTGTCTTGTTCCATAATAATAATAATAGTAATTTACACTTAGTGTGGTTCTTTATAGATTTACTGGATGTTTTCATGTACACTATCCAGTTAACCTAATAAATACTTTACTTACTCTGTTCACAAACTCTCTACTTTGCAATTCATTCACCACACTGCCATTTAATTCTTTTTAAAGCACAAATCTGATGATGCCATTCCTATGCTCAAGGACATTTAATGACCTTCCATTATCTATGTAATAAAGGGAAGTAACAGCTCCTCATCAGGTAGACAGACCTCTGACTTCACACTCTGCATCACAAAAATGTATAATCTAGCCACACTGTACCACTCCTCAAGTTTAGAACATACAATGGGCTTTCAGACCACTTGGCTTGGCTGGTACTGTTTTTTTGTATTACCTTGGATACTCTTCTTTCACTTATTAGAAATCTTATTCTTTAAGGTCCACCTCAAACTTTACCTACTCCATGAAATATTTCTCAGTTCTACCCAGTTAGCATTCTCTTGTTGATTCTACATTTTTCAAAAAGATATATGACTCATATAGTATTATGTTCCATCTCACACAACTAATTGTACAGAGATAACCTTCCACGTTAAATCATGAGCTCAATGAGAGGTGATGTCTGATTCATTCTTTCATACTTTACAAATCAAACACAATGCCTTAGACATAGTAGGTTTTCATACAGATATTTATTGACTAAATTTGCCTACAAAAAGGGCTTCTTACTACTCATTAGTGTATACCGCACCTTAGACAAATATGACACTTAAAAGAATCAATTGGTTGGTAATTCTTTCCTTGCCAAAAGTTTCTACTCTTTACAAAATAATTCACAATAGGATTCCTTTAATGGGAAGTGAGCCAGTATCTTTAAATAAAAACACAATTACATGGAACTTTCGTAAAACACGCCTACAACACACACCTGTATCCACCAACCATCCCCAGATTCTGCATTCTTGGGATAATACCATGTTTTTGTTGGGATTCTCTTGGAATAAATATAAAGGCCAATTAATATGCTGGCCCTATAATAATATCATATCTTCATTTTTCCAATGGAGACTTCCTGGTTGGCTCTCAGAGAGGTGATCTAATCTATAGTCTCACTCCCTAATCTAAGTTCACTTTCAGGTCAGATGTCCCCAGCTTGTTTCTGATTCAATGACCTCATCTCCTTCAAGGGAGCTGCTCTTCCTTCAAAAGCTGCTATTGGAAAATCACACTGGAGACTTACCTACTACAGAGGCAAATTTTCCAGATCTGAAGTAGAGTATTTCTTGCTGTGCATTGTTCTCAACACCTTCTCGGCCTGTTGACTGGTCTTGGAAATTCTGGCTAGAAGTAGGAGGAATAACCCTTTAATAAACCTTCCATTTTCTTACAAGTTTAATCAAGCATTTAATTACAAGCATTTAATTAATCTGTTTCCCAAAGAAGTTTAAATTCTTATGCTTGAAAAGCATATTTTCAATTTTTTCTCACTCTATGACTGCCACGGGATTCACGTGTCAGGTTTAAGCAGGAGACGTCTCTGTGGCATGAAGAAGTTTGAGGCCAGTGTTATACATCACATTCTCTTTGTTCATCTTAATATTTACTGATTCACACACATTACACACAATCTAATGCTCTGGACGCTCAGCCATTGCTGCTTCCCATGACTTAAATAGTTTGATTCCATTTTGTCAGTTAATGATAAACTATTATCTATGCCTGCTACACCTCTGCCAAGAGCTTTTTTCTAGAAACTACTTTATAGTTATTATCTAATCTTTATAAAACCATTGAGGAAGTTTTCCCATCTAACAGACGGTAAATGATTAAGGAGAAGACAGTTTAAGAACCTGCTCAAGGTAACACAGTAATTCAGGGATGGAATAATACTGAGGGTTCCCAATGTTCATTTTCCATAGTTCAATCTGCAAACCTCCCAATATTATCTTAGTTCAAGTTTATTTACTGTTGCCATACTTTTCTTAAAAATCATTGAGTGGCTAAATAAAATGAAAGGATGCATATGCATCTATAGAATAGAGTTACAAGTGCTGATTCTATTATTGTTGTTCACCAACTCTGGCTGATACTCACATATTTTTGAAACAATTGCTTGATTACAAAAGCAGTTATAACCATAGGTGTAAATAAGTACATAAAGTTATTAAGACTTTCCCTGGAAATTATGTGAATTGCCAAAATAATTTTGAAGGCTATATTTTATCTTTCTTTAAATTAAAAAAAATTTTAATACTCTTTCCAAGAATATATTTGTATTCATTTCAGTGGTACACTGTGCCTTTTATTAACAATTATAATTTGTTGTTGAGCAGCAAGTGGATGGAAAAAGTGAGAAAAATGCTCAATCTGGGAGGTATTTTCACAATTCTGATAGCTATTGAGTATAGCAATAGTTTGTACCTAAGTAGAAAGCACATAATTAGTAAGTACTAAATGTCTTCATTTTTTCTTTTACAAATTTCATTATATCAGATTTAACATGCTCCCTTTTTTCTAGAAGCTTAAAGAGCCTAAAATCACCTTGAGTTTTATGGGTTATAATAATTTAATTCCTTCCCATTTTGCAAGTATTCATAAAGTTTGAACACTGGGCTAGACACTGGAGTGTAAAACCACCAAAACATAAGTTCCACAATAGAATGGAGCTTCCATGAACAAAGGGAGTTAGTTGTTTCTGATGGACTTCTACTAGTTTAAAAAGTGCCTAGAATCTAGTAGATGCTCAATAAATATTTGTTGTATAAGTAAGTAATGCTCTGGGGAGGGAAAGAGGGATGCAAAGGTGAATATGATGCCTTCTCTCACTCCTGGGGGTCTGAGGAACATTTGGAGATGATTCCACTATTGATATTCAAGAGCAAACCAATTTTCAAAATAAATATTACAGTTTACTTTTTTTTTCAAACCTACAAAATTTTGGTATGTGCAGTTATCTTATAAACACTGTATGATTTTATTTTAAAGACATCCTTATCTAAAACATATATGATAAAGACAGAAACATTTTAAGTCTTTTTAGATGCTTTTCCACATCCTGTAAATCTTGTGGCTCTAGAGTTTCCGATTCATCGCGGCAGACCACCTCAGTGCAAGCACTTGGCTTTGAGCGTCAGAATAAATTTTGTTAAAACTCACTGTACGATGATGGGCTTGAAAGTTAGTCACTGTCAAGAAAGGGACTTTCATATGTTATCTCAGCTCCTCCTGCATGCTGTATCAACAGCTAGGCCTTGGTGACCTGACTACAGAGCGTGTGGTGACCTTGCCCACCAATAACCTTATTTTCTTTCTCCTGGGTCCACAGAGAGCCTGCATTTCCATTCTTCCTTGCAGTCAGGTGTAACCATGTGGCTAAATTCTAGCCAATGAAATGTAAGTTGAAGTGCTGCCAGCCACCTCCAGGCCAGGTTCAAAATTGCCCCACAAACACTCCTTCCAGATGTCTGGGGTGAAGGAAACTCCTGGGATAACCTTGGAAGCTACATGGCAGAGCAACTGCCAGACTGAGTCCCTGAATGACTACATGGAGCACATCGTAGCTTATTTTCCAAGATGGCCACCATCAATTCCTTCTCTATCGTATGCACGTACCACTCCCCATCAAGAGATAAAGTCTATTCCTCCATTCCTTTTAAATCTAGGTTAACCTTATTGAGCTGATGGTTGAACAGAATAAAATGTCATTCTAAAACTGCCTTGAAGCTCCCATTGAGGCTGCTTGGAACCCAGCCACTACACTGTTAGGAATCCTAAGGAGCCCTGTACATAGGTCCCTAAAAACTAGTTTCAACTTGCTAGCCATGTGCGTATGTTATTCTGGTAGGCTATCCTCCAGGCTTAGTAGAGCTGCCTTAGCTGATATCATATAGAGCAGAGAAGAACTGCCCAGCAAAGCCTTTCCCAAATTCTGAATCAACAAAATCATGAAATATGACAAAAACAATGTTGTTTCAAAATGCTAAGTTTTGGGGTAATTTATTATGCTGAAACACTGTCTTACCTCCACCTCATCACCACCCTGGAATGTATATGTATAAGAAATAAGTTTCTAATTTTTACCAGCTTTATTGAGGTATAATTAACAAACAAAAATTATATATATTTAGTGTATACAACATGATTTAATATACATATACATTGTGAAATGATTACCACAATCAAGTTAATTAGTATATCCATCACCTTACATTGTTACCTTTTCTGCCTGTGTGTACTGATGAGAACATTTAAGATCTACTGTCTTAGCAAATTTCAAGTATGTATTATTATTAACTGTAATCATGCTGTACATTAGATCCCCAGAATTCACTCACCTTATAACAGGAAGTTTGTACTCTAATTTAACCAACATCTCCCTATTTACCCCAACCCCAGCCCTTGGCAACCACTGTTCTACTCTCAGGTTTTATAAGCTTGACTTTTTTTAGGTTCCACATATAAATCATATCATATAGTATTTGTCTTTCTGTATCTGGCTTATTTCACTTAGCATAATATCCTCCAGGTTCTCCCATATTTTCATGAATGGCAGAATTTCCTTCTTTTCATGACTAAATAATATTCCATTGAATGTATATACCACAATTTCTTTATCCATTCATCAATGGAGACTTAGGTTGTTTCTATATTTTGGCTATTGTGAATATTGCTGCAGCAAATATGGGAGATATTTCTTCAAGATACTGAATTCATTTCCTTTGGATATATACCCAGAAGTGGGATTGCTGGATCATATGGTAGCTCTATTTTTAATTTTTTGAGGAACCTCCGTACTGTTTTCCATAATGGCTATACCAATTTACATTCCTACCAATAGTATACAAGAGTTTCCTTTTCTCCATATTCTCATCAACTTATTCTCTCTTGTCTTTTTGGTAATAGTCACCGTAACAGATGTGAGGTAATATCCCATTGTGGTTTTAATTTGCATTTCCCTAATAATTAGTGATATCCAGAGCCCCTTTTTGTGTACCTGTTGGCCATTTGTAGATCTTCTTTTGAAAAATGTCTTTTTAGGCCCTTTGCCCATTGTTTTAATGGGTTATCTGGTGTTTTTGGCTATTGAGTTGTATGATTTCCTTGTATATTTTAGATATTAACCCCTTATTGGATTTGTAGTTTGCAAATATTTTCTCCTGTTCCATAGGCTTCCTTTACACTTTGTTAATTGTTTCCTTTGCTGTGCAGAAGCTTTTTATTTTGATGTAGTTCCACTTGTTTATTTTTGCTTTTGTTGCCTGTGCTTTTATGTCATATCCAAAAAATGATTGCCAAGATCAATGTCAAGGCAGTTTTTCCCTAGGTTTTCTTCTAGGAGTTTTATGGTTTCACATCTTACAGTTAAGTCTTTAAACCATTTTGAGTTAATTTTTGTGTATGGTGTAAGATAAGGGTCCAGTTTCATTCTTTTGCATGTGGATATCCAGTTTTCCCAACACCATTTATTGGAGAGACTGTCCTTTCCCCATTGTGTATTCTTGGCACCCTGGTTGATGAACAACTGACCACATACGCATGGGTTTATTTCTGGGCTGTCTATTCTATTTCATTGGTCTATATGTCTGTTTTTATGCCAGTACTGTACTGTTTTGATTACAGTAGTTTTGTAATATAGTTTGAGATCAGGAAGGGTGACACCTCCAGCTTTGTTCTTCTTTCTCAAGATTACTTTGGCTAATTGGGGTCTTTTGTAGCTTCTATTATTTGAGCCTACATGTTTAGGTTTAATTGTCATTACAGGAGAAGGGAGAGGTATATCTTCTTCCTCTAGTACGAGTATTGTGAGAAGAGAAAAGTGGAGGCAGCAAGAAGAAACAGAGTCAAACTGTCCTGATCTCCTTTCTCTTGACTGAAGTTCAAGAGGTAAGGAGAAGCACTTGAAATACACTGAGGGAAACACTCAGGGCAGAAGGGCTTCTGCCAAGCTTCCCATTTAGGATTCTTAGAGGAAATCCTTCCGCAGGCTGTCTTTCCAGTCTCGGGGCACAGCGTAGCGTGGCATGCAGGGAGAGGGCTTGCACACACACAAGATAGCCTCAAGTCGCAAGTGGAATATACAGAATCCAAAAGTTCCCACATGTTCTCAGTGTGGGGGTGGGGTACAGTTATCTGATCACTGAGATGGAGAGCTTTGGTTGGAGTTGCTCTCGGCGGGTGCAAAGTGCTTCCAAAGCCAAGAGCTGGAGAGTTGACAGGAACAAGTTTGGAGTCATAACAATACCATAGAGGAGGTAAGGGGAGCCATGTCTTTGGGGAGTATGGCCAAGTCCTGTCCAACTGAGAGCGCAGCCTACAAGTTACACATGTATTAGACTTCGACAGCGGATATCCCCAGACTATACAGGAACACAGGGACAGGAGTCAGGCAACTTCTGTCTCCAGTCCAGGCACAGCCCAGAGCAACTGAGGACCTGGTCTCCCCTCTACCACCATGAAGTTACTTGAATCACACTTCTCTCTCTGTGTCCACACACCATCCATAAGAGAAGCAGAAGAGAGAAGGTCAGAAAAAGAGAGTCTATGCATTTTATCTGAATGAGACTGAGAATTTATCTAATGAGACTGTTTAAATTATTGAATCAAAAAGCACTTATTGAATTGACCTATAATATTATATTATTACCTAGCATTGTGGGTATTTACGAAGAAAATCAGATCAATTACAGGAAAAAATGAAGAGAACACATTTTCTCTACACATTGGAGTGTAGTTCGAGTGCATTTGTGACCCTACATTTGGGGATATATGTAGTCATCCAAGTTTTCTAGATAAACAAATCAAATCATTGAAGTCAGAATTACATCCATGGCACAGCAGACACTAAACTTCTTTTAGCACTCAGCCCAGTACTTTTTCGGTAGCCTCTGCTGCTTCTTGTCCCCATATTCTGTATTTATTATCCTGCTTGTGACTTAGGCTTCAGATGTAAACCTTGGACTTAGTTTGGGATCTAGTTATAACTGTAAAGGGGAAAGAGAGAAAGAGTAAAAGGTGCTTTTGAGAGATTTACCACAACACACACACACACACACACACACCCACATACAAACACATACAAACTCACATAGATTTGAACAGTAAATATTTTCTGTGTATTTATACACACACACACAGAGGCAAACATCTCAGGGTACTTGTGTGCATGTGCACAAAGTTGTGTCACAGCATGTAAATAATTTATTTTATGTAACGATCCTGTGGAACTATGGACATCTGGTGATTTTTCTTAGGCTTCGGGTACTTGTTGTTCCTCTGCCCTATGGAAGAATGTCTGAAGAGGAATGTGGCTTGTTTGCCAAATACTCTAGTCACCTGAGGTCTACCACTTCTAGGAGGAAGTGAAGGGTTCTACATTGCCTTGATCTTGAGGGAATATCCTTGGGGAGTATAAAAGCTCACCTCAAGCTAAAAGAGAGTTAGGAAATCTATGATCTGCCTCTGGGAATCATAAATGAGTATTAAATAGCTGTTAAAAGTGTGATATCTTGCAGCACTATATAGATTTGCTTCCACAAGCAACTTTATAGGACTGTGGACATTTTTTATAAGAATTAAATGGTCCTGGTGGGCACAAGAGAGTAAAGATGGCTCTCTTCATGTGCTGTCATGTTTCCAGAGGGTTCTAGCAGTTCTTGGCTATATGAGGAAGTGAGACACAGTGGTGACCCTACAGAAGATTGGCTAAAGGAAAAAACTATTATCAACAATTACTCAAAGGAGCCCACACAGAGGGGAGCAGCTACCACAGGAGCTGTAAGTGTGAGCCAATGGAAGTGACTAAGGAGAATCACAGAAAGGGGGTCCTATAAAGGAATTCTTCCCTATAGCTTTCAGAGTGAGTTTTTCTTTTTTGGCGAGGAAGATTCACTCTGAGCTAACATCCATTGCCAGTCTTCTTCTTTTTTTGCTTGAGGAAGATCAATCCTAAGCTAACATCTGTGCCAATCTTCCTCTATTTTGTATGTGGGGTGCCTCCATAGCATGGCTGATGAATGGAGTAGGTCCACACCAGAGATCTGAACCGTGAGCCAGGAAAGTGGAGAGTGTGGAACTTGAACCACTTGGCCACAGGGCCAGCTCCTAGAGTGAGTTCTTCTTAAAAGAGAAGGCAATCAATCCACATTTTCTATTTATAGTCATATAGGGGTAAAATGTGAATTTCCTTATCAAAAAATTAGATGAGTTGGAACTTCAGAATCTCCAAGTTAGGGCTTATGTCAACACAGAGACTCTGCACATAGCTTCTCAGCCTTGAGAGTAGATTCAGGGAAAGAGTGCTGCATAAATATAAGGTGGTAAGTGGTAAATGATTGCTCTTGTAACCTTATATTAAAATCAACAGAACTCCAGTTAACAGTACTTTTCTTCTGCGTTTGAAATACAAACTAGAAAACTGTTGAGTCTGAAGAGCCTCTTTTGAACACTGCTGGCACCTGTGAAAGAATTTTTTAACACTATCACTCTTGAAACAAAGCTGAAGAGTAGCAGGCTCCCCAGTCTTTTAAGAAGCCCCCAAAATCATGAAAAAAAAGGACCAGCATATAAAAGAGGAGTGTTCAGTTATTCTGCTGGCTCTTATTTGATTTCTAAGGTTTAAATAGATATAAAATTCGTCTGTTAGAAGTACTCTCTGTGTCTCTGATCTTTGTTCTTAGGTATAACCACAAGTCTTCAATTACACTGAATCTCTATTCTCTAATTTATCCATTTTGCTTTTTTTTTTTTTTCACTGAGGAAGATTCACCCTGAGCTAACATCGGTTGCCCATCTTCCTCTTTTTGCTTGAGGAAGATCCACCTCGAGCTAACATTGGTGCCAGTCTTCCTCTATTTTGTATGTGGGTCGTGGCACAGCATGGCTGCTGAGGAGTAGTGCAGGTCTGTACTCTGCAACCCAACCCAGGCTGCTGAAGTGGAGTGTGCCAAACTTAACCACCAGGCCACAGGGTCATCTCCCATTTTGCTCTTTTTGACCCTCACACATTTTAAACCTTAAGTTAGTCATGCCCCCAAATTCATTTTTCACATACATGTTTTTTAACTGTTAATTTCAATTATAACTATCTAAGAGGTTGACACGTTCATGCTAAGTACAGTTGTACTTTTGCTCCTTGATACACAGTCTAACCACTTGGAAAGTCGTCCATAATCTTTTTTTTTTTTTTTTTTTTTGTATTTAATGTCTTTTGACCCAGTGGATTAGTTTTATAATGACAACTTGACTTAAAAAGAAATCTTGGAACAAGAGCAATGGCCCTTTGGAGTGCCTTAATCACAGAGCAAGCAAAGAATCAGAATGAGATCTGGAATATTTCCATTTCAGAAGATCTTTAGTAAAATAAATCCATATCCATGTTTTTTATGAAAAATAAAGAAACTGGAAACAGCAACTCCTTGGGAGTATGATGTTGGGATTTGTTGAGTGGTTGGAGTCTGTGATTATATTGGCTCTTAAGCTCCAGAGAGTAACCTTCATAGCCTGTTGCCTAAGGCAATTATTCTCTAGTAGGATACTTTTTAAAAAGAGCAAGTAAGAAAATTCAGCCACATTTCATGCAAGTTCCCTTACCTTTCTCTTTGCATCAATGAATTACACATAGAATGGAAGTGTACTTGATCCAATCAACTGACTCCAATTGAGTTTTTACTTCTCAATATTCAAGGGAGAAATTGAGAGTATTGCTCATCTATTCTGATTACATGTGGTAACAAGACTATATAATATGATTGTAAGATAGAGAAGAGTAGGTCTTATAGCCAAATAGATAGAAAGGCACTTTCAGGATCCGTTGGGAACAGGAGGAGACACTCTGGTCCAGATAGGAAAAGTAGACAGAAAAATAGAGGGAGAGAATATAGAGAACAATGGGGAAAGGATTTAAGTTTCCCTTTACTCTGGCAACTTTAGAGTTTTTGGTCTTTGATGGAAAGTAAACTACACAGGCCAAGAGCCACTGTGCAGTCTATGCCTTCCTAAAAGACAGGAAATGAAGCTATCACAGGATTCAACTGGCAGGGAAGGAGAAAGGGCTGGCACTGGTGGAGAGAAGAGAGTTGACAGAAAGGGAGCTTAAAGATCTCTGGCCACTCTTAAGACTTAGTGGATGCAGTTTGGTCTTGGGAAACTGGCAGACTGAACACAGAAGCAAATACATCCTGAGGTCATATGCTTATTTGAGAAACGAAACAAAATATCTTTGAAAGTTACTGCAGACTGAGATTTCTCAAGAATCCTCAGTATCCATATGTAACCTACTCCTTTAAGGAGTGTATGTGCATCAAAAAGAGATGAATAACTGAAATATTCAACAAAGCAAAATTAAAAATAAATTCATGTATTTCTTCAAAAAGTTTTGTTGATTCTCTAGTATTTATACATTCTAAGCACTTGGGACTCAGAAAAATCTGTTCCTTCTTGTAGCCTATATTCTTATAGAAAAAGAGAGACCATTAACCAAAATAAATAAAGCATATAATATGTAAATTGGTGATAAGTGCTATGGAGAAAAGCAAAGCAACCAGAAAAGTTCTCACCAATAAAGTCGTATTTGAGCTCAAACTTGAAGGAGGTGAGGGAGCATAGCAAGGGGGGAAAATATTCAGCAGACAAAATGACTAGCATAAAAGCTCTAAGGCAGGAGAATACTTGACACATTCGAACCAAAGTTTAGAGTAGAATAGATGAGAGAAAATGTAGAACTGAGGTCAAAAACGTAACTAGGAGTCATATTATGAAGAATCTTACAGGTCATGTACAGGAGTTATTTACTTCTACGTAACAAACTATCCTCAAACCTAGCGATTTAAAACAACAGTTATGCTTTATTTTCTTACAAATCTTCAGTTTAGGCAGGGATTTGTGAAATGGCTAATCTTTGTCCCACCTAGTATCAAATGGGGCAGATCATCCGGGGGCTGGAGCATCCACTTAAATGATGGCTTAATCACATGCCTGGCAAATTGATGCTGGCTGTGATCTGGGAGGTCACCAGAACCATGGGCTATGTGTCTCATTAGATTCTCTCTTCATGATCTCTCTACAGGTGTCTTGGGCTTCCTCACAGAATGATGGCTGGGTTCCAATGTCAGCCTTCCAAGAGAACAATGAGGAAATGCATGGCATTTATGTGACCAAACTTTGGAAATCACAGAGTATCACTTTTGATATACATTATTGGTCAATTCAACTTTAAAGTTCTGTGCAGATTCAATGGGAAGGAACACAGACACCATTTCTTGATGAGGGCTCCATAAAAGCACGAGGGACAGGAGATATTGTGTGGCCATCTTTGGAAAATACGATCTCTCATGCTACAATAATGGCTTTGGAATATACTCTGAATGAAATGAGTGGCTGTTGTAGTGTTTTGAGCAGATGACTAACTTGAGTTTTCAATATACCATTCAGTCTTCTCTGTTGAAAATAGACTATAGTGAGAAAGGGCTGAAATAAGACCAACAGTGAAGACGCTATTGCTATAATAGGGTGACATGTGAAGGTGGCTTGGACCAGAGTTGTAGCAATGGAGTGAAGAAGTCTTAGAAAAAGAGGAGTCAAAAATAACTTCAAAAAGGTCATCCTCCTTCTGTTATAAATGACTAACTTTTATCAGATAAGGTCTCCCCCCAAAGAATAATTAGAAAATTGGATAAAACATGAAAAAACCCAAAACATCTGTATGAAGCCAGCAGAAAGTTCCCAATGCATCCAGGGCTTGAGGATATAAGATACCAAAGGGAAGGGCAACAAAAGAAGTGAGCCCAACATTTCATGCTACTCTTTCCTTTGAGTCATTTGCTGGTTTATAATTGGGGCGTGTCTGAGAGCTGAAAAGCTGAGCCGAAATATGAGAGCGACTGGCAAATAAGTTTAACAGAGTTGTCAGTAATCTCAAGGGCCTAGAGAGACAAAAATTGGAGTCGAAGGCTCTGAAGGCGGTCAAGAGTAAAGGGAACAGGATCTTGGACAGCAGAAAAGTGCAACAGATGTAAAAAAGTGAGCTAAACGTTTGATGCTGCTTTCCCTCTTCAGAAGAAGCCTTCCAAAAGGCGTAGGAGCTGAGCAGCACCATTTAATAATGGTGTTAACATTTCTAAAACTGACAAGAACTCTCAAGCCACTGATTCAAGAAGTGCTATCAATTCAAACAGAAAAAATATAAAGAAACTACACTGAGTTACAACACAGAAAAACTACTGAAATCCAGAAACCAAGAAAACATTGTAAAGATAGCCAGAGGAAAAGGAAACACTAACTATAAAGAAGCAACATTAAAATGATAAATGACATCTGAATTTTTAATAGAAATGATGGAAGCCAGAAAACAATGGATAATATCTTTGATGAAACAAAAGATTCTCAAATGGTATTTCTGTGCCAAAAATATATGTATTTTATGGATTTTGAAATCAATTTCAGAATTACACTCCAGTAAAGTTAGTTACGTTCCTACAAATGATATATGAGAGTGCTTGTTTTGTTGCATTCAATAGCACAGGCAATTATTATAGTCTTACCTTTTCTAATTTAAAAAATAAAATACTATTTAATTGTCATCTCAAATTATATATATATATATATTTTTTTTTTTTTTTTTTTTTTGAGGACGATTAGCCCTGAGCTAACATCCGCCACCAATCCTCCTCTTTTTGCTGAGGAAGACTGGTCCTGAGCTAACATCCATGGCCATCTTCCTCTACTTTATATGTGGGATGCCTGCCACAGCATGGCTTGCCAAGCAGTGCCATGTTCACACCTGGGATCCGGACTGGTGAACCCTGGGCTGCCAAAGTGGAACATTTTAACTTAACCGCTGCACCCCCAGACTGGCCCCTCAAATTATATACTTCTGATTATAAATATGAATGCTTATTCTTTTAATACTATGTTTGGCTGCTCTACTCAAGTTTTCCTATGTCTAGCCAATCTTAGAGGTTCGCAGTTTTGTTGACTCCCCACTGATTATTACTGTCTTATTACAAAGCAAAGCTCTTTACTGTGTTGTCTTTATTTTGTATCTGACTTCTTTTTTGAGCTCAGCTATTGGATCTAGAGTTTTCAGCTGATTCTCTTGGGTTTTCCAGGTAGTAAATTTTATACTCTGGAAGTAATGATAATTTTGTATAACTAAGAGGTATACTTCTTATCTCTTTTGTTTGCTTTTTTCATTTGGTGGACCTCCAGAATAATACTGAAAAATAGTATTATTCTATTGTAAGTTTCTTCACTTTGCACCATTTATATAATAATGTTGGCTCTAATTTGTGATAAATATACTTTGTTATATAAGTATTCTTCTATTTATAGTTTACTGAGAGTTTTTTAATTAAAAAAGTGTTCAATTTCATCAAAGGCATTTAATATTTATTATAATAAATGTTTTTGTCTCTTTTATCCTATCACTGTGGTAACTTACATTAATAGATTTCCTAATATTGAACTATTGCTGCATTCCTAAAATAATTGCTATTTTTAATGCCCTGATGAATTTGCTAATTTTTATTTATGATTTTGTATCCTATAATCTTAGTTCTGCTTGCTCTCTGTGTCAAGTTTTAGCAGCAGGTTCTGCTAGCCACAGGTAATGAATGAACTACCATGTCCATAGTTTTATGTGCTCTGTTATGGCTTCATTAGCATAAACACAATTTATTCAAACAAGATTTCTTAGAAATTTATCATATGACTAATGGAGAGGTGCAGGAAAAGGAGCAATTCTTTGACAACTTTGTTGATTTCTTTTGCAGTTATTTGTTCCTTTGTTGTTGTTTTGACTTTTCCCTGTTTTCCATTTTTTAAATTTATATAGTTGGAATAATTATGTATTTCATCAAGATTTTCAAGTAGATTAGCAAAGAACTGTGGATAGTATCCTCTCATAATTTTCAATTTCCTTTGGGTCTATCGTTATATCATCTTTCTAATAATATTGTGTATTTACAAATTTTTCTGTTTTTCTTGATTAAAACAGGTAAAAATTTGTCTATACTTTTCACTGAAACTGATCTTATTATTTACAAATCCTATTTATTTCTATTTGATAACATTATCTTCTGCTTTTATATTTTTGAATTGTAAATGCTTTCCCTTTCCCTGGCTTTCTTTGGATTTATTTTGTTGCTACATTTCCAGCTTCTTGGGTTGCAAATGTAATTTATTTAATTTTATTCTTTGTTGTTTATCAAATAAGGTTATTTAAATTTACGTATATCTTGGCTGTGGCTTATAATCATCTATTCTTTTACACAGAAATTTATACGCAAACAAGAACAACTTCAAATGTCAGTTCCTGAGAAATGTATCTAAAAGCCCATATAAAAATGATGTTAATATGCAAAAAAGTGTGAATAATTTGAGAAGTACAGTGAAATTTCAATTAGCTATAACCAATCGACTGGAACCATTCAACTGGATTTCTGTCTTGTTTTCCATTTTTAAAGGCAAATTGTATGGGGGAAAAATTGCTCACATAAGGTATATATTAAAAAAAATCTTCAAGGGGCTGGCCCAGTGGCATAGTGGTTAAGTTCACACGCTCTGCTTCGGTGGCCTGGGGTTTGTAGGTTCATATCCCAGGTGTGGACCTAGCACCACTCATCAAGCCACACTGTGGCAGGATCCCACATAAAATAGAGGAAGATTGGTACAGATGTTAGCACAGTGACAATCTTCCTCAAGCATAAAGAGGAACACTGGCAACAGATGTTAGCTCAGGGTCAATCTTCCTCTCAAAAATAAATAAATCTTCAAGGGGCTTACTTGCACCAATGCATATTCATTCCAAATTTCCAGACCTTTTTCAGTTCTTATAATGACCAATCAAGTTCAGAAGGATGTCCTGAGGCATTGCACCAATGTGGTGACAAAGTGCTCCCCAGTGCAGAGACACAATTCCTTAAAAAAGGCCTGTGACACTTTTTCTGCTATCCCAGAGAGGAACTGTCTATTATATCATCAGCATGAACCTGGACTGTTTCCAGATTGCCTTCTAAGTCATGTACAAATTTTCCCATTCAAAGGAATCTAATTGAAAGGAGCCCTTGCCTCATATGATGCCACACCCAAATGAAGCATGTGGTTTTCTTTGTCTGTGGCATCAGTGTCGGGAACCAGGTGCAATGTCCCTGGCAGATCACAAGATGTGCCTTCAACACAGGCCACCCTCAAAGGATGTTTTCTTTCACTTCCATATGTTCTTTCCAACTTGGCATGGGATGGGAACTTTAGGTTTGTTTCTGGAGCACCCTTTGTTTTTAAAATGCTAAGATTCATTAATTCATTTTCCTTGGCAAAAAATAAAACAATAATAATAGTATTAACACTTAGCACTAACAGTGAGAACCCAGAGAAAGATTAAAAGTGGCAGCTAATTAGGCCACGCCACTAGATAGTTGCATTCAAGAGGACACTCAGAAAATTCACTTTAAAACACCAATATGTACCTAATCTCAAACTTTTCCATTTTCATATACTTATCATGATTTTACTGTACCTCAGTCAAAATTAGACAGAAGATGATGATCTTATTCTGACTCTCATTCAGTTTTTACCACAGCACAAACCTCTCTTTACAGGGACAAATGTATGTCACTTTTATCGTGCTTTCTACCTTACCTGCCAAATGCTTATGAGTTTCTCTTGGTTCTTGTACTTGCATGGTCACACAATGTCTTCTTTAAGAAGGAGAAATAAAGGAACTTGAATAAAACAAACAATTGATATTGATCTAAGCTCACTACAAAGGAAAGTAATTAAAGGACAGATCATTATTTCGCTGATGCAATTTTTAATCACTCCCACAATAAATTCTTGACCCTGATTATCCTGCAACATTCAGAGATTTGGGCTATTGTGTTCCAGGTTTCATGCAGTATAGTTCAATTGAATTACCTCATGAATGTGATCAAGGCAGGTTTCTTTGGTTCTTGTTTTAGTAAGTACTCTTACTCATCAGCTGGGTTTTCTTTTGAAAGACACTGGACAAATAACTTCAATAATGAGAAAGAGTTTACAGAAATGTAGCTGTGTCAACAAGAAATGAATTTCCATTGATGGTTAGTCTAATTGTGTCCGTATTTACTCAATTGAATTCAGATGAGAGGTTCAAATTTAAGCTGTATCTTTAGCAACTTTCCTGCATTCTATGTAGTAGAATAAAATGGAATAGTTTAAGTTCCTGTTGGAAGGAAATAAATTTTGTTCCAGTATGACGAGTCTTCAGGGTATATTCCTCATTTTAAAAAAATAAAATAAAAATATGTATAAATCATTGTTTTCACTGCATGGATTTTCTGTTCATTGCCTTCTCTAAATACTGAGCTACTCATAATTTTGGAATAATGGCACTAGATATTGTAATATAGCATTTTGTATTTAACATGCTTTCATCTCTCATTACTTCATGTGAAAATCTTTTCTTTCTATTTTTTGCACTAAATTATTTTATTCCTAGTCTAAGCATGGTCTTTTCCTGCCACTTACTGTTTTTCGGCTATGTTTTCCCTCCCCGATTAGATTATCATGCCCCAGCAGAAAGGGGGGCATATCTTTCCTTCTTTGTATTTTTAGCATCTAGTTCAGTCCCCTAAACAGTAGAGAAGAAACAAATGTTTGCTGATTATGATTTGGAATTTGCTCAATGAAAATCATAAAAAGAAGAGTGAGAAAATATTAATGTAATACATGTAAATAGTATTAGAACAGAGACGATCAATATTTGTGAAGCAAATAGGATACACTTGGCACTCTATATGCATTACGTAATTTAACCCTTGAGGTGGCTGTTTATTAGTTCCACTTTTCCATGTGGAAATGGAGACTCGGCAAGGCGAGCTTCAGGAACCTGACCAGAGCCTAAGAACTGCAGAGCTCGGTCTCAGGTCTGGCTGACTTCAAAGCATGACCTCTTTCTGCTGTGCCATGATGCTTTTCATGACAACATTAAAACACAACTTCTGCTAGAAACTAGGTCTTACATTCAGTCTGCAAGAACCAAACAATGTTTCTTGCTGCCAAACATGGTGATTTCTTTTCTTTTTCTTTTTCTTTTGAATGTTAGAGGGGAAAGCAACTTGTCACCATACTATGCAGTTAGACTATGGACTATTAAAGGACAACTCTGGAGACTAGAAATCCAGGTGTTGGCAAGGTTTGTTTCTTCTGAGGCCTCTCTCCTTGGCTTATAGATGGCCATCTTCTCCTTATGTCTTCATATGGTCCTCCTCTGTACCTGTCTGTGTTCAAATTTCCTCTTCTTTTAAGGATACTAATCATATCGGATTAGGGCCCATCTCAAAGAATTAATTTTAACTGATTACCTCTTTAAAGATCCTATCTCCAAACACAGTCACATTCTAAGGCACTGGGGTTTAGGACTTCAACAGATGAATTTGGGGCAGTGGGCATGAAATTCAGGACATAACAGATTGTCAGATTTCTCTTCATTTTTAATGGCAATACAGCTGAAAAGAGGAAAACTAAATGCCATTGATTCTTAACCAACAAGGAGGAGTGGTGTCTTAGAATTAACTTGAGCATTTTTCCGAAGTATATCTCTGTCCCCATCATCCACATGGCAGTTCTGATTATTCAACATTTTCCCCCTGCCCTAGGTGAGAGCTACCATTATAATTTTTAAAAGCTAACATTTATTGGACACTTGCTATCTGTCAGACACCATCAAGTGCTTTATGTGGACTAATTTATCTAGCCCCCATGAAAACCCCATAAGAAAACTCTATGAGATGTTAGTATTATCTTCATTTTATAGATAAGAAATCTGAGGTACAGAGAGGTTAAATAACTTGCAAAAGCTCTCGAAGCTAGTAAATTGAAGATCCAGGATTCAAAATCAGCATATCTGGCTCCAGATCCCATGCCCATACCCACTGCACTAGCCTCTCTCATCATAGTGTACCTGAATTTCAGGAAAGCATTTCTCATAATACTTCATGAACACATTGATATACGGGAAACTGAATTATGAAACAGTTAAGTAGGTCCATAACTTTTGAATGACTTTTCTTGAAGAACATTAGCTAGTGAATTGACTATAACATGGCAACACAGTCTCCACTTTCACGCCACAAGCCTCTTTCTTTGGTCCTGTTCTAGTCTGTATTTGAATCAATGACTTACAGAAGAACGAAGACAAGACTGTCAAATTAACAAATGAGATTGAACTTGCAAGGGTGGAAAATATTTGTACTTTAGAACTAGGATTTGTATTTCAGCTTTCTGTGAGAAGCAACTATGAGGTAATACACAAAGGGGACCATTTCTTTGAGGGCTAAGGTCAACGGGAGGGGGATCGCTTAGCCCATGGGTTCTCAGAGGTATTACAAAGGGAGGCTTCTTGGTCTGTCTTAATGTTACCTTCAAGTCTTCCTGGTAGAAAGGTTGTGAAGAACATGAGGACATGGAATCAGAAGGAAGAGAGGTGACTTAGTGAACCCCAACATAGGCATAGAGGGATAAGCCCCACCTAAAATCTCACTCATGAACCAAAGATCTTCACTCTAAGACTTCCAAAATTTTGAAAATTTCCGTGTTTGTTTTATTTTTTAAATCTTGTTTATTTCTCTGTAGTCATTAGCAGGAAGACTCCCAAACCCTTGAAATCACAAAAGGCCTATGTGATAACCTTTGAAAAGAGCAAGTAAAGGGGAGCTGAAGATATAGTTTCTTGCTCCTCCCAGGGCGGGGCTAATGGGAAGACCCCATGGAACAGAGTGACTGGTGACAGAGGCCAAGTGCTTAAGGTCTGCCTGCAGGCAAGAAAGGGAGGTCCGTGAACTGTCCAAGGTTAGGGAGGGGCCCTGGGACATGAAAACAGAAAATCCTGATAGGGCCTCTAGTAACTGGAGTTATTCAGTATATAGACAGGAGTATTTTTAAGATAATGAGATTCCTGCAGAGGACGGATAGAGTTATAGAGGGGATGGGTGTTGAGGATAAGGGGTGTTGTAGATTCTATTATGAGTCTATTGATTCTATTATCACTGAGACATGGAAATTAAATATAGATGGATTATTTCAAAGGATAGTTCCAAGTCCAGAGGTTATGCCTAAGATTATACATTGATAAAAGCCTGTTGTATATTTGCATAACTCTTTACAGTAAACAAAGTGTTTTCACAGACTTTACCTCCAATATGCACATTATCTTCTTTAATTATTCACTAGTCAAATCACTCCAATCTAGCTTCCACTTCTACCACTCTACGAATTGTTTTCAATAAGTGACCTATTTTCTACATAAAATCAATGTTTTTCATCCTTATCTCATGAGACTCAAACTCTTTCTGCTCCTGCCTTCAGTAATGGCACACAGTTCCACTTATACTCCTGTCTCTCTGACCATGCCTTCTTGATCTCCTATTCCCATTGCAGGCTCTTCGTGCATCTTAAAAAGTCGGGAATATTTAGGTTTTTGTCCTTCCTCTTGTCTATTTCTCAAACTCCAAATCTTCTTGGACAATCACATCTAAATCCATGGCTTCAACCAGCAACTAGTTACCCATGTTTCCCAAATATCTCCAGCCTAGTCACCGTTCCTGACCTTCAAATCAGTTTTTCCTACTGTATACTGAACATCTTCACTTGGACATCCCAGAGGATTTTCAGATCTGGCATGTCTAAAATGGAATGAATCATCCGGCCTTCTAATTTTCTCCTTGCTTCTCTCAGTGTTTCCAAAGTTGTTGGATTATAACATTGTTTCCCAACATCCAAACCGTTAACTCAGAGATTGTTCTGGATCTTTCCCTATTTCACACTCATAATCAGTCACCAAGTGCTGTTGTTTCCTAACCATCTCTTGAACCTGTCCCCTTTTGCCACCCCCTTTGTTATTGCTGTAACTCCCATATTAACCATCTTTTGCTGGACAACTGTAGAAACTCCCTGCTGCAGTCTTAGATTTCATCAGTTCAACCTCCACCTCACAGCCTAAGAGCTCTTTCAAAAACACAAACATCACGGTGCCACTGCCCTGCCACACTTGCTCACCAGTGCCTTCAGGATTAACAAACGAATTTTACACCTTGGCATGGAGTTCATTCTGTCACATTTCTACATTTGTACCTTACCACCCACTCCTCCTTCCTAGACACCACATGTGTAAGTCACATTATGCTCTGGATGGTTCCCCATCACATATCCTCTGCCACACCTCTGTGCACATGTTATTCCCTCTGTATTGACCATTTTTCTCATTCTCTCTTCTACTCAGCTCAGACATCACTTCCTTTCTGACATCTTTCCCAGCTGTCCCTTCCCCCTGAGGAATTAAGAGTCTCTTCCATGTTCCTCTGGCACCCTGTGCAAAACTCTATATTGATCCTTATTCTGTATTTTAACAGCCCATGTATGAATCTATCTCCTTCAGAGATGTAAACTCCTTAAGCAGATACCATGTACCAACTCTCTTTGTGCCCCAGCAACTAACAAAGCACCTGATTTGTAGTGGATTACAAGCATCTACTGAATGAACAAAGCGCGTTCTGCCCAGAGAAAAAATCAGCCAAAATAAAAAATCACTGAGAAACCTATAAAAAGTGATTGATTTCTGTTGCAGTGCATTTGAGCATTAACACAGCTTGTACATCTCTGACAGGCATGCCTACATCACCTAGGATTGGTGACCTCCAAAAGTTCTAGCACTACTCTTGCCTACTGCTAGTGCTAGGACTACAGGAAGAAAGAAACAAATGAGGTTTGGGGAGGCACCCTGGCCTTTTATGATCACTCATGCCCTTGACTGGCTTCCTAGATACCCCACCCTCCACATTCATAAGCTTTACCAAGAGATAATAAAGAGGATAAAAAAGGGGAAACGTTTATAAAATGAGGTTAGAAGGGCACTTTGGAGAGGCCCAACATGAGCAAACAGGAAGCAAAAGTTCAGCTCTCTAGAGAAGAAAGAGAGCATCATGTCCCATGGCTCCCATCTGCAAGGGGAGCTCAAAAAACAGTTCACGAAACAAAGTCACAGATCCATCCATGAATCAGAAGGGAGACACTGCATGTCAACTGGCAGGGCAAGAAATTCAGAGACAAAAGGTGTGTATCTCACCTGAAAGTGGGTAATTTGTGACCTTAAAGAAAATTGCAAAGCAGGTAACCCAAGGCAGGCCGAATGCCCGTGGGAGGTGGCAACAAGTTTATGCTGCAGTAGTCAGTTGTGTGGTCTCTGTCGGCTTACCTTCTGTGGACAGTGTTCTAAATCAGGGGCTGTGAGATAAATCCAACCTATGGCCTATTTTTGAACAGCCTGTGAGCTAAAATAACTTACATTTTAAAAATATTGTGAAAAAAAATAACAAAGAAGAGTATGCAACAGAGACCATATGGCTGCAAAGCCTAAAACACTCACTATCTGGCCCTTTCCAGAAAAACTTTCCTGACTCCTGTGCAGAGCCTGCTGTACAGCTAAGCCTTATATTCTACTTACTTCTAGAATAGTTTATAGAACTGTACGCTCTGGGGTGAAGTTTGTGAAAATTATGCTCTTATTACATTATTATGGCCAATTTGGATTTCTCCATGTTAGAGGTTAAAAAGTGGACTTCATTATCTTGCTTCTATGTATGATTTCTATTTGTGTAGAAAGCCTCTATGTTCCAGTGAGGGAAAAGCATAGGACGGAAGGTAGGAGAACTGGTTTCCAGTGACAACATCAGAACTGGTTATAGATCTTAGGCAGCTCACTTAACATCTAATTTTCTAACGTTCTAATTTTCTAATCTGCAAAATGGGGATAATGCCAGCCTTACTATCCTTGCATGGTGTGAGGATTCAGTGAGATAACAGATGTAGCATGCTTTGCAAAGTTGAAAGGGAGATACAAATAGAGGTATTATTATAGATGATGACATCATCAACCCTTAATTATGACTACTTTGGGGGAAGATGAAAGACAGATAAATTAAACATTAGTTATTAGTGGAACTGTCTTCTCATTTATTCTTTTATCTCTTTCCTTTTTAAATCTTTAATAAAACTAACAAGTGTCAGGGCTGATTGAATTTAAAGTTTTTATCTCTTAATTAAACAGATTTGTGTATTTGTTAATTGTATATTATGTGCTCAGTACCTATGGGAGGAGGGAAAGTGAGCAACGAATGGCCAAAGGCATCATTAGAATTAGAGGAGAAAGGAAGCAAGAAACCTAGAAAATTAAAAAAAAAGCAAAGCAAAACAAAAAACCCCTTTTAGGATCAAAACCCATCTCTTTAAAGCTGGTTAAAATTGTTTCCATTCAGGACCTAACTCAAGGTTAACCTGCCTGGCAGTGCCATGAACTCAAATACAGTCTGACATTCTCTTCTGCATCAGAGACAATGCTATTTTTACTAGGCCCTATTCCGCTTCCTTTTCCTGAGCACACAGGAAGACTGCATTTCTCAGCATCCCTTGCTGTTACTTTGGGACATATTACTGGTTCTGGCCAATGAGTTTAAGCATAAGTAACATGAATCACTTCCCAGTCAAAGGATAAAAGGACAGCGTGAGTTTTCCAAGTACCCTCTTTTCCCTTGCTCTGGAAAGCTCATGGAAGCTCCATATCAACATGGCAGAGACATAAGATGGAAATGGCTTCAGTCCCTGAACTGAGCCATAATTTGAAGGGGAGATATGTGGGTGAGATGGAAGCATCTCCTTTATATGAAGAAGGACGTTTCTTTTTTGAAATAAGTCACTGGGATTTCAAGATCTGTTTGTTAATGCAGACTTAGCCTATTCTGACTAAGACATTTTCCCTCCAGGTTGGGTATCATAATCAATATTATTCTTTATTGAAATTCACAATTCAATATTTTAAAAAACTCTTATTGTTATTACTGAGACCATAGAAATGTTAATTTTTCCACGTTTGTCTTTCTGTACACCTTGTGTATCTGTCTACACTGTTATCCCTAACACTAGACCCAATAAATCACAATTATTTGTGGGTTAGGGCTTGTTCAATGACTGTATATATATATATATATATATATACATACACATATATAGATAAATGACTCGTCTTACATATATATTATATATGATATATATATATGATTATATATATAATGACTCCTGTCTTAGAGCCTTAGTTGTTTCTTCTACCTAAAATATTCTTGCCCCAGATGTCTCCTTCACTAACTCCCTTATCTCCTTTAACTCTTTGCTTATGTCTCATCTTCTCAGTGAGGCTCGCTCTGACTATTCTAGTTAACATTACAACCTGCACCTATGCACACACACACACGCACACACATACTCACACATACACTACAAATCCCTCATACTCTACTCTATTTTTACCTTTTTTTCTCATAGAAAATTTTACCTTCTAATATATTATACAATTTTTTTAAAAAATTATTCTATTCAATGTATTGTACAGCTAGAAATAATTACTGAGTTATATTTGATAACCAATTCTGCATGGAAAAGTCATAGTTCCTAATTCAGCAAGAGTTACAAACATAAATACAAAAAGTTAAAGGCATCAAGAAAATGTAGCTTATTTATATCCTATAACCAGTCTAATTTTCCCCACCTTGCTATAGAGCAGGGGGAAGATTAAATTTGAGAAGTACCCCAGCGTCTTCTGATGCAGTTGGTTGTGGGTAACTCAGCTTAATCTTACAAACGCCCTCCAATTCAGTCTGCTCCTTCTCCAGGCAATGCTAGCTGAGTGGTGGGAGATGCTTGGCAACAGAAGATGGAGGCTTGGATCTGCGCACGCAGGTGCTTGGGCCATCTTCTGGGTTCACTGGCTTGGATGACATTACATCATGCCTTCCCGACTGCTGGGTGTCCTGCTGGCATGTACTGCTGAAGTCTGCAGAAGAGAAACTTGGGGTCTGTTCACTTGGCTTGACCAGGGCCTGATCATGTGGCCCCCACTTTAGCCCTAAATGGTTGGACCCATCTCTATCAATCTCACCCATATTCTCTATTTGGCCTCTAGATAGACCATAAGCACTATTGCCTCAGAGAAGTGTCACTTTTTCCCTTGTCATGGAAGCCTTTTGGAAGGGCTGCTGGCAATGGAGGAATTCTAGGTCCATGCCACTCCACCTGGCGGTAGAGGGAGGTTTAGAAGCGCTGACTCCAGCCCTCTCTCTGCTTAACTATTCCTTAGCATAATTTTTGCTCCCACGTGGCCACTCCACTTAGATGGTTGGGGAGGGGTCCCCCTCTGAAACTATGCCCTTCCGGACTCCCAACTGGAAAGCAAGGCAAAAAAAACATTGCTTTTGGCCTTCTCATTCTAACATAAACCTCTGGGCATCAGGAGGCTATGAGATGGCACTCAGTGATCTCTACCTTTGGATAATCACACTTTTGTGTACTTTTCTCCTTTTGAATGTGGGCTGGACTAGTGACTTGCTTCAGATGAATAGAATATATCAAAAGTGATAAAATTTCACTTCTGAGACTAGGTTTACACAAATATTGTGGCTTCTGTCTTGCTCACTTTCTCTGGCTTTCTCACCAGCTCACTCTGATGGAAGCCAGTTGCCATGTTGTGAACTGTCATACAGAGAGGCCCACATGGCAAGCAACTAAGGGAAGCTCTGGTCAGCACCCAGCAAAGAACAGGGACCCTCAGTCTAACTGCCCATTAGGAACTAAATCCTTCCAACAACCACAACCACCATGTAAGCGAGCCTCGAAGTGGATTCTCCTTCAGTTGAGCCTTCAGATGAGAGGTAGCCTTGGCTAACACCTTGATGTCAGCCTTATGAGAGGTCCTTGAGCTAGAGGACCCAGCTGGAGAATACCCAAATTCCTAACTAACTCACACAAATAAAAGCCTGTTGTTTTTAGTCACTAAGTTTTGGGTGAGGGGGAAGCATTGGTAATTGTTTATTTCCTCTACCTCTGCTCCCTTTTTCTCACTCACTCCTGGGAGAGAGGGTGTGGGATGTCTACTTCCTCTTCCTGAATGCTCAAAACTCCTTCTATGTCAATGTCAGCCTTCTTTTTTCCTAGGGCAGTGAGCCTCACGGTCAAGCTACTACAAGCATGAAGAAAAGCCTCTCCACATTATGGCAGAAACCATATGGTTCTTTATAAATGGGAAACACACTAGCAATCAGAGACTGCTGGTAGGGGAGGAGGGAAGAGAAGAAGAATTCTTTAAGAACCTTGAGATATTAATTTTATTATATTAGGAAAGATGACTTAGAGCAAATGTTAAACACTCTAAAGTGGGAATGCAGTTCTGCCTATAGAGGAAATATGAGCCAAATTTTATGACTCAGAAAATTATTTATTCGTTCTTTTTGTAACTATTTATTGATTCCTTCTGTGTGCCAGGCAATGGGTTAAGCACTGTGAATCGAATGATAACTAAGACCCAGTCCATTCCCTCAAAGAGTTTATAATCCAGTGGTAGAAACAGACAAGTAGTCAGGCATCATAGATCACACATCGTAGTGTAATACAGTGGGTAGTATGCAGGGGACCAGCTAATCCAGTCCTGGAGTCCAGGGAGACTTCTTGGAAGAGGTGATGTCTGAGCCCAGCCCTGAAGGACTGGGGGAATCAGTTCAGTAAAGCTGTGGGGAGAGCATGTCAAGCCAAGGGAGGAACATATACAAAGCCCAGAGAGTTAGAGAATGGGTGGCAAGTTTAGGGAAATATGAACAATTCAACAAATTAAGATGTGAAGAGATGGAAAGTCTTGAGAGATGAGCAGAAAATTCAGCTGTAAAATTTTCAAGAGGAGCCTTATAAATTATAAGAATTTTGAACTCTATTCTGAATAATAGGAAAGTCATTGAAGAGTTTTAAGCAGTTTAAATCAAGTGTAACTATAAATATATAAAAAGTAATGGAAAACTCAAACCAAAAAAACTGAATGTATGAGAATATTTTCATACTTGGGGGAAATGGGGAGGACGTTCTGAAAAAAGATCTCAACAGAACAAACCAAAAGAGAACAGGTGGATTTGATTACATCAAAATTACAGATTTCTGCTCAATGAAGGACTTTATAGGCAAAGTTAACAGGGAGCCAGAGATATCTTAAAAAGAGAGATTATATCTAGAATATCTAAGCAACTCCTGAAAATTAGCAAGAGAAACACAGAGTATCCAATAAAAAAAATGAGGGAAGGATAAAAATGGGCAATTCAGAGAAAAGAAGGCTGACTGGCTTAGCCTTACAAGTGACTGGAGAATTGTAAATTAAAACAACTATGAGATACCCCTCTTCACAATCAGATGGCCACAATTTAGAAAGTCAAAGGAGGTTGTAAGTAAGTAGGGAAATGAAATTCTCAGCCATCACTGGTGAGACTGTGGGTTGGTGCTGACATTTTGCACAGCAGTCTGTTAGAACTCGGTGAAATTTAGTATACTAACAAACACCCAATGATACAGCAGGAGAATACTACTTCTGGTATATGTCCCAGAAAATTCTGCATAAGTCCACAGGAGACACGGATGAGAACGATGATTGAATACATGGTGGTTTGCGGTAGCAAAGAGTTGGATGTAACCTAGGTGTCCATCACTAAAGGCATGCATGCACATATGTGGTACTTGCTGCTGATGGAATATGTAGAAGTGAGAAGAAATTAGCTAAATGGACACGTATCAACATGGAAGATCACAAAAATAAATTACTGAGTGAAATAAGTATAAAATAGAATGAGGTTTATAGCATAACTCCATTTATTTCTATTTAAAAACACTGTTTATATAAATTTAACAACACGCATTTTCAAGGAGGCATATTTATCTAAATAAAGAAGGAAAGTGGAATGGAAGGACATATATTAAATATAATTAAAAGTTGCTATCAATAAGGTTGTAAGAGAATGGGAAAGAGGATAACGAAGAAAAACAATAATAATGAAATAAGAAAATAGCATTAAAACTGTGCTGAGTTGAATAGTGTCCCCTCCAAATTCATGTCCTTCCTGGAAACTCAGTCTGTGACTTTATTTGGAAATAGGGTTGTTGCAGAGGTAATTAGTTAAGATGAGGTCATACTGAAGTATGATGGGCCTTTAATCTAATATGATTGGTGTTCTTATAAGAAAAGAAGGGTCATAGAGACAGACACGCACAGAGAGAAGACAGCGTGAAGACACACGGGGGAATGTCATGTGACAATAGAGGCAGAAATTGGAGTGATGCATCTACAGGCAAGGAATGCCAAGGATTGCTGACAACCACCAGAAGCTAGGTAGAGACAAAGAAGGATCTTCACCTAGAGCCTTCATAGAGAACACAGCCCTGCTGACATCTTGATTTCAGATTTCTGTCCTCTAGAATTGTGAGGCAATACATTTCTGTTGTTTTAAATCACCAAATTTGTAATGCTTTGTTGTGGCAGCCCTGGAAATCTAATACAAAAACAGGAAAAAAAGGCCCTGCCCAGACCCATGAAAATGGCCATGAGCTGATATATATGCCCCTAAGTTACTAGAACAAATAAAGACTATGGTGGAATTCTTTTTGGGGTTTTTTTTTTTTTTTTTTTTTGGTGAGGAAGATTCGTTCTGAACTAACATCCATTGCCCATCTTCCTCTTTTTTTGCTTGAGGAAGATTAGCCCTGAGCTAACATCTGTGCCATTCTTCCTCTATTTTGTATGTGGCTTGCCACCACAATATGGCTTGACAAGTGGTATAGGTCTGCACCCAGGATCTGAACCTGTAAATCCGGACCATGGAAGTGGAGTGCATTGGACTTAACCACTACGCTATGGAGCTGGCCTCTGGAATTCTCTTTTATTCTGGAATTGGGGGACAATATTAACATTCACATGGGAAGGCAACACCATGCTGTCTAAGACATACTCCATAGGATTGTTCTTTGCCAGGGCTGTGGTCCATTTAGGCTGCCTCCACGGTTGTGGAAGAGTAGCCAGCACAGAAGGTGTTCCTTCTTCAGTACATATTTAGAAACACAGCCTGAACTTGCTTAATCAAGGTAGGAGTAGAAAAAAAAAGTCTGCCAATCATTTCTACAGAGGTTCTTAGGTCCCTATCAATGAAGTTTATTCCTGAGAGTGATTATGTTAAATTATGATGAGGAACAAAAACACAAAAACTGGCCCCAAACCTCAGTTAACTGTTGGCACTTGAGGAAAAGTAAGTGAGCATCTCAGATTATACCCTAAAATCTGATTTGTTCCTAAAAAAAGTGAACACAAATTGCCCCAGAACTGATGGTCTGAGTGTCTTCTTTAAAGTTATTGTTACTTTGATTTAGGAAGCAGAGGCCGCTAGTTCCTAAAGGAGTTGCCTGTACCTGTTAAAACTCCCAGTGGGGCCTTTCTTCCCTGCTTACACCCCTCCCACAGCCTTTCAGATCCAGGATCTTAATATCAGAAAGAGTCTCAAGACACATTCTCTAAATCAGTGGTTCTCTATCTATCTACCCTCTACCTATCTATCTAGCAACTATTTATTTACTTGTTTTCCAGATTTATTGAGGTATAATTGACAAAATTTTAAGATACAGAAATTGTATAACGTGACGATTTGATATACATATACATTATGAAAGCATTCTCCCATCGAATTAGTTAACACAGCCATCACCTCATATATTTACTCTTTGTTTTTCTTTTTGGTGACAACATTTAAGTTCTACTCTTTTAGCTAATTTCAATTATACAATATGGTGTCATCAACTCTAGTCACCATGGTATATGTTAGATCCTCAGACCTTATTCATCTTATAGCTGAAAGTTTGTACCCTTTTACCAACCTCTCCCTATGTCCCTGACCTGGTAGTTCTTAATATAGATTGTCATAAGATTCACTGGGTGATTGTTAAACTGTGGATTCCTCAGGCTCATATCTCCCCAAACCTTCCCCTCACTTCCCCCATCCCACCCTCAACCCCACCCCACCCTCCACCATGTTCCCCTAGAGATTCTCATTCAGGAGCTAAATTGGAACCAAAATAATCTGCATTTTATTAAACAAAAAATACTTCAGGTGATTCTAATGTAGATTCTCTGACAATATTTTGAGAAACAATTTTCTAGACTTTCCAAATTTAATGTGCCTAAGATTCATGTGGAGTCTTGTTAAAATGCAGATTCTGATTCTCATTAAGTCTAGGGTGGGACTTGATTTCCAGCATTTCTAACAGGTTCCCAGGTGATGTGGACACAGCTGGTCCACCGACGACACTTGAGGTGAGAAGCTCTTAAAATCGGGTGCCCCAGCTGCATCACAGACCAGTGCATTCAGAATCTCTGGGAGTGGCCCCCAGAATCAGTAGTTTGCAAAAACTTCTAGATGATTCCAGTACATAGCTAGGTACTAGGCTACAATGCCAGTAGCCACTTCCAGGTGGCAATAATAACTTCTAACTCACAGACTTTATCCAGGCAGAGATTAACAGTAACTGGTATTTCGAAAGAAGAAATGACTAACTTCAAAGGAGTGAAATTTAAGAAAAATAAAGCCTTGGTATAACCATAATATTTTTTATTGAACAAAATCTTATTTCACAATTGTTTTACTGCCTCAAAGAACACTGGAATTACTCTCCTCATGTTATTTTCCAGCTAATTAAAAACTGGCAGTTGTGGATAGACCTTATGTTTTTGTCACTTGAGAGTCAGAGTTTATTGTGATATTTTTTCTCCTTTGTGTCTGGATTTCTAAGCCTCCTGATTTTTAAGCCTCTTACTGTACTGGTTAAGCAGCAGAATAGTGGTTCTGAGACACGGCTGGAGAGCCCTCCACATGCCCCTGTGGGTTAACAAGGGTTAGAATGTAAAAGACATCGGGACAGTCACATACTCGGTACAACTGTTGCCCAATTTCCCTCAACCGAGCACCCACCTGTGGTCAGGAACTGCCTTCTGGCGGCAGATAGCTGATTGTTCTGCCCAAATCTGGAAGCCGGGTTCCAAACCTTTTTTCCTTTTTTTTCTTCCTCTTGGTGGCCTTTTCCTTTCACCCAATGATTGATCAACAAGGAAGCTATTTATGTAATTAAATTCAGATTTCTATAACTCCCACCTGCTTCTGTGGTAGCTTCAAAGGGGCTTCCTCCATGACATTACCACCTAGGAGTCAACCTTCTTCGGTTCCTGATCATTCAAGGGGATGATATATGTGTAAAGTACCTTGTAAACTGCATTCTGCTAGGTCCTCTGATTGTTGATAGTAGTAGTTACTCAAGAGAAGTCTTTTTCTGAGGTGATCAGGAGTAGCATTTGGCCAGATAATCAAACGTTTGTCTAAAACAAAGAATTGTTTTAAAATAATGTAAACTATCAAAATGTACTTTAACCTACAATATTCGTAGGCTGAGTTGGCATTCAGCCAGCACATGCTGGCATGGCTGTACAATTGTCTAAGTCTGAGTATCCTTTCTGATGGGACAGGCATTTGTTCGAATTGGTAAGTGTCAAAACCACACCGCTTATGAAACATTTGAATATAATCTCTGTATATTCATCAATCTTTTGACATAGGATCAAAGTCATTTCTTTGAGTGTAGGTCTTCTCATGGGAATTCTGATTCTTTCTTCCCATAAATCACTTCTATAACATATCATCCTGAATTTCTGGTTTTAGTTTCTTTTGTGTACAGTGAGAACTAAAAATCACTTTAAAAGCAGAATACAGATTTTTACAATTTTAAGATAATCCCCCCAATCTTTTAGAATATCTCACACACATTTCTTTTAACAGAAATTTTTAAATCTCACCATAATGAGTCTTGACAAAATATTCAATCTAGTTTTCATAGAATCCTCAACTTTCTTTTCATACTCATATTTATATTCTATAGGTTTACAAAATATCTAATTAAATTATGCAATTACAAGAACAAGCACAACTGTCATACATGTTTGGGCACAAACACAATGATCCTCGTCAACATATAATTCAACTGGTGGGAGTGGATGTTTGCAGGCATACTAGAATTTACCCTACTAGTTGCAAGGGTTCAATCTACCAGGGATGTTGATACTTGACAGAAATACATGAAGACAATGGTATTCCATCATTTTTTGACCTACAAAACCTGCAATTCAATATGGTTCAACCAGAACTTTCACAGAGTGATGAAAAGCTGTTCTGTGAGTTAAGTGCAGGTCAACTAAAGAGGCTTCTATTGTAATATTAAAAGAACAGATATGCTTTTCAACACTGTGCTTCCTCTTTAAAATTTTTGGGCTGTACTTATAGATGGCACTGATCCTTCTGCCAAGCATTTCACAAAAGCTTTCCTCTGACTCCAAAAGAAAAGTTCTTTAAAAAAATCCTAACGTTAAATATGTTTGGGAAACACCACATACCATACCTATCTAGGAGATTCATAATGCTCATTAGCATATTAAAGGCTCTGAGAAGTCCCACAGCAAAGGCCTTTGTTTAACTTTGTTTACCTTAGGGTTTCATAAATTTATTGACCAAAGTAGGCCGTTTCATATAACATCTAATCCTGAAGAGCTAATGTTTAATGAAACAAATACACGTTAGTAAACACTAGCCAACTAGTATTAAGGAAAGTATTATTCTGATTTTGCAGCAGATTAAACAAATACTGTCTTAATATCTGTTCAAAACAGCACAATTTGTGCAGGTGTCCCAAAGCACTATACAAATTTCATTTAGTGGCAATGTTTTCCCCTGTACAAATAGAGAAACAAAGATATAAAGATGCATTAGGTTGCTTGCCAGAATACACACAATATTGAGACAAACTGGAACCAAAGCCCACATGTCCGAACAATGATTTCTAAGCTGTGTTTACAAACAGAACTAAATTGCAAATCATAGACACTTGCCGTTTCCAACTGCAGTGTCTAGTTAAGTAAAGTTCTGCCTTGGTAATTGTATTTTCACTTAATGAACTTTAACTGAACACACTTGTAAAATTCAAACATATGCAATTTTTGGTATTTTTCTTCACATATTTACTTCTTTAGGGGTAGTCAATAGTTAGTCTCTTTTGTTAACTGAGTGAAGAAAGTAGAAGGAATCCTTTACCACTCACTTAAACATACATCTTATTGAGGAGTAGATTATATTTCTTCATGTTATTTTAACATTAAATCAAATTAGAACTAAGGTAAAAAGTGTACTCCTTGAACCAGAAATAGAAGACAAGACTTTGGAGCTCCTGGGTCAGAGTAACACTGACCTATGTATTAGATTGCTGGTGACTTCCATCAATAATTGAGAGCAGAGACTCTATAAAATCTCCAGCAGCTACAGGGACTCAAGGATCTACTCTCTTAGCTCAGAAGCTCATTGAAAAAACAGGACATGAATATATGGCTCTCTGTTGGCGAGATTCCGACCTTGAGAGAATGAATCTCAGTCATTTATAAAGTTACACAGATTTATGTGTTCTGAAGCTTGTCAGAATAATGGGTATTTCCCAGCACTTTGGAATTGCATGCTACGTGACAGGGGAATAACTTTCAGAGCATACCTGCTCACCCCTCTGCCAGGGCTGGGAGGTGGGGAATGGTGATGTGCGACTTAAGAATCAGATTTATAGACATCCTTGCTCCATATACGTTATCTTTGAATACTCTCCCACAATAGGGCCTCATTGCCTCTGTCACAAACAATATCTGTTATTTCAGAACACTGAGGTGCTTTACCTCAAGGCCGAGCGAGAGTTGTCAAATAGAGATGAAGAGCCTTTTGGCAAAAAAAGTGCCCTTAAAATGTTTACCTTCTCATACCTAATGGTTTTAGATCATATCTTATTAGCCTAGGAGACCATTATATAAAGTACAATTATGATCTCCTTGACATTTTCTAGGATTTCCAATTCAGCTTTGCTAATGGCTATAACTTCATTGCTTTTTATTTTTAATTTAATGCCATACAGTCATGGAAATGCAGTTTATAATAATGTGGACTACCCAGTGTGCACTTGCAGTAATTACACAGAATGTCAACAGCCTCTCAAGCTGGGTCCTGTGTTGATTGCTTCTTGTGACAATCTTATTTGGTCAACTTGTTAGAATTACACCTCTACCTGCAAGCTCCTGCCCCTCCAAGAGTGTTCAAAAAGTGTTCTCCAAACTTTCGATTTGATCTCATGTATTGAGTTTAATATTCCCCAGATTATAGGAAGAAATTATAGCTGGGCCTAAGAATGGGATAACTGTTCCCATGGCCAGTATCTCACGCATGCTGTCAGCAACCTGCAATCAAGAAACATCAACTGAGCGTCTATTATATATTCGACACTGTTTTAGGCACTAAGGACACTGAGCTGAATAAGATCCTCTTCCGCTTCACTGTTATGTGTTGAAGTAAGAGAGTTCAGAAGCATCTTTCCACCCACAGAAAAATTTCTTCACAGACGAAAAATCCCACAGGAATTAAAACAAGCCACTGAGTTCTATTCCAAATCCCTTTTCCTTTTTTTCCCTTTACATTTTTTTCCTCCCTGGGTCCATGCTATCTAGAGGTCTGGTTATAAACAGACTTTATGTGGTCCATGACTTGGTAAATAAATAGCTAAAATTTATGTGGTGCCTATGCTGTACTGGGCTCTGTTATAACCACTTATGCATAATCCTCATCATAAATCTATACAGCAGATATTATTAGCTCTACCTTATAGATGAGGAAACTGAGGCACACAGAGATTATTTTTTTTAATTTAACACAGCTTGTGAGTGGAGGATCTGAAGTTTGAACCTTGATTATTTGCAGTCAAAGAGCCTGATACTGCTCTGCCATTAGGAGGGAAGTCCTGATAAAGGATCAGTATGGCAAATTAAACAATATAGTCCCCAGAAGATGATTAACATATGTCATAAAACCAGGCTGGCTGAAAACCAAGCAGGTCAGGACAGGAAAAGAACAAAGACTTTTCCCTTAGCCATCCCTGCTTCAGTACCTAGGGCACCAATTCCTTTGTAAAGAGCGATGGGGTTAAAACAAGGACAGCCCTGCGTGTGATTGTTTTGTTTTAAATACACTAACACTTAGATTAACTGCTTAGTGTCCCACAAAGGTGATCCCACAGGAGAGATTCACTCAGCCAAACTACCCAATTGTGTTCTAGTTCTAAAGTCCTGAATTAAAGGCACTCCCTCCAGGATTATTATAGTAGAAGTCTGGACAGGTAAGTGGCACCCCATCTAACAACGGCTGCCACAGTTCTGGTGAATGAAATGGGCACCTCTTATAGAATCTGATTGAACACGCTCATGCAGGTGTAGGAGTACTCCATTTTATCCGTACGATTTATTATTTTGATAATAAATTACACGTAGGAAGCCAGAAGAGGGTCCAAATTACACTATGTTCCCAGTAGACTAAGGAGAGGCTGCATCTTTGCAAAAGCCTGCCAGGGGATTTTCCTGAGACACTCATTATTTTTCAGCCCATTCTGAATCTACAAAGAAGGGGTGAAGAGGTGAATAGGTTAACTAGTTAGATTAACACGAGGTCTCAGAAAGTGCTAAATTAGATGCTGGGAAGTGTTAAACCATTGATCAAAGAGATGCCCCGCCTGCTACTCAAGAACCACGTTTATTCTCAAGGCCAGAATCGCTGAGGTTAGATTTTCTCTTTATAGTATCGATCATATTTTTACCTGCTTGACTGGTTAACGAACAGGTTTGGTCCTGTCACTAGATTTCTTCAGGGTTAAAATGTGAAAGAACTGTAAAACGCTCGTGTTTATTTGAATGGGCTCCTATTTAGTTCTCATTGTCTTTGAATAAAATTTATTACATGCCACTTATGTTCTTTTTAAGCTATTTGATTATCTTTTTTTCTGACTACAAATCCATTTGAGTCTGGCTAAAATAAGCTCCAATGTTTATTTATGATTCTCTTGGTCATTGAGTTAATTTTTTGTCATGCTTTAGGTATTATGCTAAAAATTATTGGTTATACAACTTTTATATATTTTTATAATTGTGTTGGCAAAAAAAACTAATCTTCCATCAATATATCTGAATGAGTCACAGATGCATAGAAAGAAGATGAAATGTGTTTGAGAAGTTTACTTTTTGCCACATATTTATAAAAGAACGGCTTTTTACTAATGTTCCTTCATTATACTGCATTACAGCTGGCTTTACAATCTCAGATCTATGCTGAACACTGAGCTTTTAAAGCTTTAGTGCAACTTTCTAAACTTTCTATAAGTTAATGTAACGTAGATATACTTATAGTATTAAAAATAATGAAAATATGGGGTCTTATTATGGATGAAATAGGAAAAAGTACAATACTACCTTAAAGTATTCATTCAAATTAGATGAATTAACTGACTGTTAAGTTATTGCCTCTTACTCTTCAGTAAATGACAAAGTATGTATGAGAAATAAACAGATAAAATAATAATATGTCATAGCATCAAGATGTGCTATAATAGTATTCGCGATGAGAAAATCATAATAAAAGAGGATGTTTCTCAAAAAAAAACCAGATCTAGAATTGTACGCTAAAAGTTATACATCTGTTATGTTTGCCAAAACTTGCTGAGCTATGCAACTAAGATCTGTGCATTTCACTATATGTCAACTATTTCTCAAAAAATTGTACATGGCTTAGAAGTTTATGAAATGGTGGGCAGAAGTACACTGGTGAGCATTTTAGTGAAAATGTTTAATTTAATTTTTTAAAATGATATACAGTAAAACTGTTTTATGCACAGTTGTATAAATCTTAACACATGGATAGATTCATGTAATCACTGCTACAATCAGGATACAGAACAGTTCCATCACCTCAAAAACTCCCTCATGTTATCTATCCATAGTCACAATTTCCCCACACCCTAACCCTTGGCAATCACTGATTTGTTCTCTCTTCCTGTAGTTCTGTCTTTTGGAGAATGTCATATAAATGGAATCACATAGTATGTAACCTTTTGAGACTTGCTTCTTTCACTCAGCACAATGCCTTTGAGATTCATCCAAGTTGTTCTGTGGTTCTATAGTTATTCCTTTGTGTTGCTATATAGTATTCCATTGTATGAATACCACAATTTGTTTATCTACTGAAGCCATTGAAGGACATTTAGGCTGCTTAAAATTTTGGGCAATTATGAATAGAGAAGCTGTGAACATTTATGTGCAGGTTCTCGTGTGACCATAAGATTTTATTACTTTAGCCTAAATGCCTAAGAATGGGACTGCTGGGGCGTATGTAAGTCTATGTTTAACTTACAAGAAACTGCAAACTTTTCCAGAGTGGCTGTTTCATTTTTGCATTTCCACTAATTCCAGTTGCTCTTCATCCTTTCCAGTGTTTGGTAGCATCATCAGTATTTTTTTAAGCCATTTTAATAGATATATATTAGCAGCTCATTATGGGTTTTTTTTTTTTCATTTTTTTCTGGAGGATTGGTTCAGAGCTAACATCTGTTGCCAATCATCCTCTTTTTTTTTCCTTTCTCTCCCCAACGCCCTAGAACTAGTTGTATATCCTAGTTGTAGGTCATTCTAGTTGCTCTATGTGGGACGCTGCCACAGCATGGCTTGATGAGTGGTGCATAGGTCTGCACCCAGGATCCAAACCGGCAAACCTCAGGCTGCCAAAGTGGAACGTGCAAACTTAACCACTCAGGCACAGGGCAGGCCCCTCATTGTGTTTCGATTTGTGTTTCCCTAAAGGTAATGATGTTGAACATTATCAAGAATTGTTAAAAGTTTGAGAAGTTATCATACTTGCATGTTAACAAGTTAGACAACTACTATTTCAAAAATATTAACAAAAAACATGAGACTCCTGAGTCAAAGACAAAGGACATTTGATTGCTCTCAGCAGCAGCAGTAGCTAGAATATCAGCATTTGCACTGGTTCTCTAAGCCTCATTTCCACAGGGTGACATGAAGACAGCCAGGTGATACCTGCATGTGCAGAGGATTTAGTTACATGGAAGGAACCCTGAGTTTAGAGAACCCAAATCTTTTATAATAGGCAACAAGCTGTTCTACCCCTACTGTGAGGGAGGTAGCATCTCTGCCTTCAAAAGGCTGTTTGCTACACAAATATCCTTGAAAAGATTGTTTGAAACAAAGGCAGCCTGTGCCTCTGATCCAATACTTGGGGGTACGGCAGAGAACAAGATTCTTGTTCTCATGGAGATTACAATATAAAAGAAGAGCTGGGAAAGAGAGGTCCTGGAGGAAATTTGGCCGATAGCATGTTGTTAAAATAGCCAAGCCTGAATAACTAAGGAGGAGAGAAAAGAAAGGAACATTCCCAAGCTGCAAATTTGTTTTCAGTAAAACTTTATTTTTAAGCCTTTAGGCCATGTTAGACATTCAAAACCTATATTAAATAAGGTCATAAAATTTGATATTAACATGCATTTAAACAAAAGGTATTTTGCAATTCCATCCTGGACGTTAGACTGTTTAACTTAGTGACTGTGATCAAGCCACTTACTTTTTTTTTTGGCAGTTGTATTTCCACATATAAAATTCGGGCAAAAATATGTGTTTCTATTCTTTTCACAGGAAGACTGGGGCCCATTCAAGTAAGGGCTGCAAACTTTTAGCTCCAAGTGAAATTTTCTATTCTAGTATTATGAGAATCTTTAAAATTAGAAGTTCTTTGCTTTTTGTAAATGTTTCTAAGTGGGACTCTTTCCTAGACTCCTTCAAAGTTGTTTCAAGGTGGGTGGTCCTAGTGGGAACAGACATCCAAAGCTTCTGCTGGATGAGCATCAGGGGTTGCACCAAATTATCTGCCTGGATGTGAGTGCCTCTTCTAGGGTTCATTGTAGCAATCAGTACAGAGAATTCTGAATCGCCAGGGGGATTTCACATGTGCTCAGTCAGTTGTTCCTCTATTTTGCCACATGATAGCCATTATTTCCTTCTCTCCTGCTCTGGGTCCCTGTAGAGATATCCTTTGATGCTGCTGCTGCCAACCATCTCAGTTATATTGCTGATGCCCTTAGAAGGCTCCCCCACCAGTGCCCACTGATCATGCCCACACTACAGCTGTCTGCAGTATCTATCCAGAAGGTATTAATGTCCAGGACACTCGTTTCTCTGTAAGGCTGACTTTATCTTCCAGAGCTCCTGGCAATGTCTTTCATCATTGTCAATGCTGCTAGGCCTGGGCTGTCACTTTGCACTCTTACCATCCCAAGCAAATTTTAGTAAATTCCTCCCTACATTTTTCTGTTTGTCACTTGTTTGATTTTTCTGCCCTTTTTTTGGCCACATCATGCCTTTTGGTTAAGGATTCTTTAGGAGCTAGGCCAAATATCTGAGCGGCAGACATGGTGCTTCTCACAATCTCTTCTCCCTCTCCCACATCAGCCCTGTGTCCTGGAGTCATTGTCTATCACTTAGGTTGAGTCTTTTCATAGGATCCCCTTTAGTCCTTCACTCAACCTTTAAGGGCTCACCTCTGTTATCCTGGAGACACGTCAGATTTGCTGAATCCTAAGTGCACACAGAATCACTGGCTAGATATTTATATATATTCTCCAAAGCTAGTGACATTTCACATTTCTGTTAGGCAGTCAATATTCTCAATATATTTGTTTCCTATATTTTTGAATAATAAATATTAGCTAATATTTATTTAGCACCTCCTATATACCAGGCACTGTCCCAAGCCCTTTATAGGCATCATCTTATTTAATTTTCTCAATCCCTTGTGGGAGGTGTTTTCTTGTCCCCAATTTACAGGTAAAGAAACTGATGCCCGAGAAGTTAAATACCTACCCAAGAACACACACTAAGAGTGAAAGAGCTGAGTTTCCAATGCCAGCTGTCTGCCTCGAAAGGCTGCAGTGTGAGACCCTGCCCTCTCTCATGCCACTGGAAGGATGCATATTACAGCCACATATGAAGTCTGTAACAGGACCCTCTAGTCTGATTTAATTTTAT
This sequence comes from Equus quagga, assembly GCF_021613505.1. Classification (NCBI taxonomy): domain Eukaryota; kingdom Metazoa; phylum Chordata; class Mammalia; order Perissodactyla; family Equidae; genus Equus; species Equus quagga. Next base: position 35,457,988 of record NC_060272.1, on the reverse strand, counting down.
TTTAAATATTGCTTTTAAATTGACATCACTGTGTCTACATTTTTTCTTGGCTTAGCTTAGTCATTCTCATACTTTTTCTCAAGTTCTTTTGCAGAACAAAATTTTGTTAAAGAAAATATTTCATAAGGAAGTAAAATTATATAAAATGTAATCTTTCCAGAGTTTTATATCCAACTTGCCCCCATTTTGGTTAAATACACTGAAAAATGGTTTGTTAGCTGGAATGAAATTGCTCCTTTAAAAATCAGAGATAAATCTGGACAAATAGTAAAGCATTATTTCCCCATAGATAACTAGTAGAAATCTCACATCAACCAGAAGTGCCTTGCTCTGGAGCTCTGGCAGGGAAATTATGCATATTGGGACTGGCAAGGGACTGCGGCTCCTTTAACCTGAGCCCGGAGATGGGAAGTTCCACTGCCCAGGTCTGCAAATCTTCTGTCTTGTTATTTGGCAATTTGTGTGTGTTAATCATTCACCTCAAGGATTTCTTAAAGAGTATTTATTCCCAAAATAGAGATGTGAAAGTCAGCCTATACCACTGGGCAATAACTCCATCTCCTGTAACTTTCCCATAGGAGTAAATCTGATCAATGTCACTGTTGTTGAAATTATACAAGCGAACCAACTATAAAGTGGAATTTCCCCCCTGGCGCCCTCCCTCTTGTTTTCGTGTACTTTGTAACCTGAGGAGAAGTTTCCATGAGGAAGCAGAGTCTATGCTGAAGTTACTGAGTGATGTATGGAAGATCTCAAACACAGAAGCTGCCTTTAAGACTTTGCAAAAGAATAAAACTCTGTTATGTCCACGATTGACCTGTGCAAGTAGAATGCTAAATGTTTTCCTTTGCAGTGGCGTTGGCAAGGTTCGTTCCCTCCTGTGAGGATCTTACAAGATGCCCACTGTTCTCCATTCTGACATCCCCATGGTGATAGAACTACCTAAAAAGCACTGCCCATGAGAGATTTTCATCCTTTGGCAATGATGCTCATTCATGATTGTGCGGGCAGCATTCCTTACTTTACTTAGGAAAAGATTTCTTACTGTATTGTTGCCTGCCTAAATATAAGCTAAATATAAACAGAAAATGGAGAATTGAGTTAATTATCTAATAACTGTGGTTAGTATTTAGATTATTTGAAACAAAAGCGAGTAGGCTTTCTTTATTTTTTCTAGAGTATTTCTTCAAAGCCATGTAACTTCTCATATGTAGTTATACTTGAGATTAAAACTGTTGAAGCATTTTTCTCCCTATTTCTTCCTTATTCAAGGCTGTTTATTATCTTTCCCATTTCAATTTTATTATGGAAATTGGTATAAACATGTGAACATTTCCAAAACACACCATTTAACAGTACTGAATCAAAAAGAAAAATATTTTACCTGGAAGTTTTAGACACTTGACAGATGATGTTTACATTTATTTACTTTCTAAGAGAATTACCTGCAATCTAACTTGAGATCTAATTTTGAGGGTTTTGCTTTGGGTACTGGTGCTTAGACTCACAGGATGAATTCAATGCCATTTAATCTTTATCTCTGGAGTTCACCTTGGTTCTAAACTGAGGAGAACCTTTGATCATAAGTACAGTCTACTTCCATAGAAATCCTGAACCATTCCTGGATCCCCACATCCGTGACACCAGGGACTTTTTCCTTCTCCTTAGGTATAAGGTGAAATTGCATAAAGGGACTTGGGAGAGCTGCTAAGGTGGGATATTGAATCCTTGTTTCTTTTGTACAGGCATCATGTGTTGGGTTCAGTACCTGACATAGGAAAATAAAGCTTAGCTGAATGAATAGGTAAAGGCTAAAACCATCCAGAGAAATAATCATTAATTTGTTTAATTTGTTAGATTTTGCCTGTTGGCATTTTCATTCTCAGTTCAATGGTTGTGTCATTAAATGATGGCTGGTGTTCTCTCTGGGAGCTAGTAATTCTCTGGTGATACTAGAAATAGCTCTAGCTAACTGTTGCTGGGCGCTCCAATGTACCCGGCCTGGTGCTATATGCTTTACATGTAATCACTCATTGCATCCATACAACCATCTTATGAAACTGAGGTAATTTCTATTATTCTCATTTATAGATGAGGAGTTCGCATCACAGAGAGGCATTTATATTTTGAGTGCTTATTAAATTCGGTTGATCAGGAAGGTGGAACAGAAAGGAAATGGAACTAACATGATGGTGAGTACCTAGTACTCACTATTTAATTAAAACCAAAAGAACACTGAAAGGAAGAAATTTTAACCCTCTTTTAGGCAGGAAGACTAAAGTTCTGAGAAATCAAATTATTTCTTGAATATACTTAGCTAGAACATGAAAGTAACACGAAATAAATCCAAGATTCCTCAGAATCTGCCTCTTCAGTGCACCGTGTGCAGTTTCACTTGATTCCTATGGAAGTAGACTGCGCTTATGATCATAAATTTCCCCTCCATTTGGAACCAAGTTGGCTATAGAGATAAAGCTTAAACGGAATTTGTATTAGTTTCCTAGGGTTGCTATAACAATGTACTACAAAATGGGTGGCTTAAACAACAGAAATTTATTGTTTCACAATTCTGGAGGCTAGAAGTCCAAAATCAAGGCATCAGTAAGATTAGTTCCTTCTGAGGGCTGGGAAGGAAAGATCTCTTCAAGACCTCTCTCCTTGGCTTGCAGATGGCCATCTTCTCCCTGTCTCTTCATATTGTCTTGCCTTTATGCAAGTCTATTTCTGTGTCCAAATTTACCCTTCTTATAAGGACATCAGTTACATTGGATTAGAGCCCACCCTAATAACCTTGTTTTAACTTGATTACCTCTCTAAAGACCCTATTTCTAAAAAAGGCCACATTCTGAGATACTGGGAGTTATGGTACCAACACATCTTTTTTTTGAAGAAGAGACACAACTCAACTCATAACAGAATTTAATTTCAGACTTTACAGAAAATGAGATATAGTAGGCCTGTGGTGGGGCTTAGGACTCTGGATGCTTATGAAGCATCTCACTTGACATTTAATCCTGATATTCAGGCTTGATTGAGAACTAACCACTAGCTAAGGAACAAAAACAAGAGAAATAAACACAGAGAGTGTCCGATTCTAGACACTATAACAAGTAATATTGAACTTCTCTCCTAACTGAGAGGTATGCTGCATCTCCCCACTCATGAGACCCCAGGAAGAAAAAGTACTCTTGCTTGGGTTTCCTCCTCCCAAGTTTCTAGTCCCATTGACACAGTGATCGACTGTGGTCTTTTCACCCTCTAGAGAAGTGCTGAGGGTGGGCTTCTATTGTAGTTGGAGGGGCTCTGCTGCTTCAGCAGGAAGATGGAATTGGATTCTCTCCCGTAGGTTCTTCAGATCCGGCACTGTAACAACTGGGTTCCACACTGCTTGTGTTTATCTTTCGAACAGTGATAAGCTGCACCCCTCTTTTCTTAGAACATCTGCCTTCACATTTTGCTTAGTTGGCATGTAAGATAAATGTAATTTTGATACTCATTTGATCTACTGATGTGGGACACAAGGCAGAATCCAGGAAACACCTTTAGTACAAGGATATTCAGGTGCAGATTTATCTGGAAATATTTTCAATGGTCAAGGACATGTGTTCTCTGTAATAAGATTCTGAAAGCTTACAAGAGAAAAGATAAGAAAGATCTCTGAGGCCAAACTGGTGGTAAATATCGCATTGTTATCTCTGCTGATAACATACTTGCTGCTTATTATGGGACGTGCACTATAATGGTGATAGAGTGAGTGAGGGACTGAGAAAATTGGAAAATCCTAAAACGAGTGAAAAGTTATTATTTTGCAGACACACGCATGCCCACATGTACATGAGAGAGAGAGAGACCAGGAGAGTGAGAGAGACAAGAGGAACCCTTCAGAAGTATTTTTGACACATTCATGGCCTGCTCCTAGAATGCACAAAGGTATAATTAAGTCAACAAAGTCTCCTGAGAGTCTCGAGCCCAGGAAACTGTTTATTTTTACTCTAGGACCCAAGGAGCAGTACTTATTAAAGGTAGGTGATTTCCTAGTTGTGGGAACAGAGTCATAGATTCCAAAATCCCCCAAAGTCTGATTTCTCTCATTTACCTGCTATTCACTTTCTTGGGCCTGGTGTCCTCTCTGGAGATTCACCTCCCCCTGGAGATGGACAGAAAGAATAACCTTATCTTTTATGTGAGATCCATTCTTGACTCCAACTGATGAGGCTTGAACTTTGTTTGTCCCAAAAGAAAAACCATGTCAGATCACAACCCAATAATCTTGACATTCACATGAGAGATGCACACTAACACTCATAAGTATGTTGATACTTCACATTCTCAGTGTTCTTTTTGATTCATCCACAATGTTGTTCCTAGTATGGATTGTGCCCATTAGCTTTTTGGCTTTATGAATCTTAGGCTATAAGGCCTGATAAATGACTTAGGCAGGATAGAAATATGTTCAGATTTGGATGGGAAGGGCTCATAGAGCAGGTACTGAAGACCACAGGACTCAACCGACCAGGTGTTGTTATACATATCACTCTCATTCTCCCAGCTCCTGACCATCCACAGCCATCAGCAATTACTAGAAGATAGAGCCCAGTTAGTTCCTATTGCCCAAGATCCAGCCCCAACTCCTCTCTCTCCAGGCCTTTCCACTTTTAAAGCAGCTCATTTTCATGTATAACTTTTCAGCATTGCATAAAAGAGTTCAAGACGCAGGCTTCACTCTTTTAGTTGTTTGCTTTAATGCAATTACTTAAAACAAGTATTTCTTTTTTTACCATGCATATCAACACATATTTGTCCTCCTTGGGAAATGATTCCTATAACTGTGTGGGTATTTTTTTTTTTGGCTTTCTAATAATAATTTAATTATCTTATGTTTTAAAATGTTTGAAAATACTATTTGATTCAAAAAGAGGTACATTGTCCCAATTTTTTTATCAATAGGGTAAAAATGTTTTGCTCTGTTTACCCAATTCTCCAGACTTCAATAGCTTTTCCTATCTAATCTAATTTACTCCAGACTCTCTCATAAGGCATAATGGTATGAGAAAGCCATGAGGTATAGAAAAAAGTATAGCAATGAGAAATAGTGACATATAGCGGTAATATGCTAAATTGTGGTTCATGGAGGCTTTATGATGGGTTTCTCTGTCTACAATATGTTTATCCATCTTGTCACCTTCCACATGTTCTGGGGAGGTTAGGGACTGTGATTTATTATGCATTAAAGAAACTAGCTCATTGTGGGTACAAAAAGAATGCACATGCATTTTCTTATATAAACTTTAACTAGCCAATAGAAAAGAATCTGGTTTTGAAGGGGATGATATTATTTACAAAGAAATCATTTATTAGATTTCCCTAAGGAGTATTTTTGATAACAAGCACCACTCCAGATCTGGGCACACAGCCCTGAAGATGCATAAAAAGAAAGTCAGTTTTGGCATAAGTTATGATGAGCTGTAAATATTGAACAAAAGTGAAATTTCCAAGTAGTAACTGTTCAACAATATACAAAATGAAGGAAAAGCTTCACTAACTTCCCAGAGGGAAAACATAAGGAGTTAGGAAAAGAATTAGTATACTCTTTTGTATGTCTTTTGAATTGGAAACTTCTATTTAAGTGGAGTATGGATAATCCAGAATACTTACACAGTAAAGGCAAAAATGTTTTTTGATCCACAGATGTCCTTATATTTTGAGTCAAACAATGCTTTTATTATTATATAATGATAGCCAGTGCATCTTGTCACTCAAAAGATCAATACAAGTGTTAAAAAAGTCATAACAATTTCATATTTTAAAAAATGTGAAATCTAACAAAGTCTGAATTAATTACATACAAAAAATGAGAATAAATCAAAATTTACCTGTTTATATTGCAGTTGCAATCCATACTAAGAGCACATCCGAAAGGACAGCAGTAAGAACAGAAATAGAGATAGGACCTTAAGGTTGTAGATGTACGCCGTGATATCCATCTCCACTTTCCTCTGTACGTTATTCCTAAACCAGGTTACAAGGAAATTGATTAATGAACTATTTCCATAGTTCACTAGTGGCGAGCCTGGCATTGCTTGCTTTTTAGTGCTGTCTTTAATGATACATAGCAGCCAGGCACCTCTACAAAATGTGAAGCTATAAGAAAGAAATTTTGAGCTAGACAAAGGGAAAAAGAACGGTATCCAGGAACTACAGTTCCACATAAGCCTGAAATTGTTTTTAAAATAGCTTAATTTTTTTAAAAAAACCACCTGAATCTAAACTCTGTGAAACACTTTTGGGAGAAGTAGAACATGTAAAAGCCCATTAAGACCGTGGAGGATCCAGGGACACCACCCACACACTCCAGTGTCAGTGCCCCATCTTGCTGTCCCCTATGAGCTCCTCAGTAATAAAACACCACCCTACATGAAGCTGTGTAATTTATGTCATAAAATGAGTTTTGATGTCTGAGAACACACCCACTAAAAGGGAATCAGAAATGTGTTGGATGCCAATGGTAGAAAACTTGCATTTAAAAACTGGCCTGTAAGCAAGCAAAGCAGAGATCAGATATTCGAGGAGATACTGACAAACCATCGGTGCTGATTGTTTTAATGCTTCTGGGGTTTATTTTAAATTAATTCCTACCAAAATGCACAAAGAACTTACTTCAGGTGGCACTTTTAGTTTATAAGCCACAGTAGATGCCAAGAAGAGTAAGAGATCAGAGAGGAAATGCTTGTGTTTCTTGAGGAAGGTAGTTTATGGGAGGGAGAAGGCACCTGCTCACTAGGCACATCATTAGTTAGGACTTCACTAGAATACTGTGTTCACTTTGAGGTCCCATAAATGAGATATAACTTGGAAAACTGTGTAGTCAATCCTTAAAAAGAAAAATCCCAGTGAATAAAAACTACCTTTACAGCTATCATCTACAACAGAAGCCTGAAGAAGAATAAAGGATATAAATTATAAAGATGTTACCCTCTTCACTGAAATAAATACAAGAGGATAATTAAGTCAACGCAATTTAAAAAGTAACGTGAAGAAGAAAGGATATGCCTTAGGAAGAATATACTTACTTACCTAGTTGTGAAACTTGGGGCTTTTAGTAAGGAACCTTATTTTTTGGAGGCTATTTAAGAAACAGTTACTCAGCTGACTTTATGGATGGTTTTCACGTACTTATGATTTAAGGGAGAGGGGGGACAAGATGACCTCTTGAGCTATTTCCAACGCCATACTTAAACAAGTAAGGTTTAAATAGAGGTGAAATTTATAACAAAATACTGTAGGAAATATAAACACATGGAAATGTCCAGCTGGCCATCGTAATACTCATTAATATGTTAAATATAAAGCAAAATTATGCCTTAATGTTGCTGATTTATTTTAATAGAACCACTCATGGAAGATGTATTGCTGTAAAAGGTTAAAATGGCCTGCTTTGCATGCACAATTTAATATATAGCCCAGGGAAAATCCAACCACAATCTCTACTGATTTGGATGTTGACATTATCATTTGAGTGAGTATGCTGCAAATGCATATTTGAAATCAGCAGGGTTTGCCAAAAGAATTAGAGGATGACTGAACACGCTTTGGATTTCAAGTAATAACAATGTAAAGAATGAAAAAAATCTGGACTGTAAAGCTGCTTCTTCTTCTAAAGATTCACATACTCAGGCCAAATTTTATCATCATCATTCATTCATTTATTCATTGACAAGCATTTATTGATGCTTACCGTGTACCAAACAAAATGAGTAGCGCTGGAGATTCAGTGGTGAGCAAATCAGGCAAAATCCCTGTTTTAGACTTGTAGTCTAATTGGGAGCTTAAATATTTGTGAGAGAAGATAGCCAATAAATAAGTAAACCAATAACATTATCTTAGGGTCTCATGGATTCAATGAAGGAAAGAAATGAGGTGATTTGATAGAGAGCAATTGGGTAGGGTTGAAAGAGATAGAGTTGGGGGCTACTAGACAGTGTGGTCATGGATGGCTTGGATCAGAAATCAGGAAGTCTGGGTTTTCACTCAACTTCTGCCACCAACCAGCTGATCGGCTGGTTGAAAAAGGACATCTGCGGAATAAGCAGGTTGGTTAGACTAAATAATTCCAGAAACTTTTTAAGAGCCTATGGTAAATAGAATGGCCCTTAAAGATGCCCCCCAAATCTTTAGGCCTCCAAAATCCCGGAACCTGTGAATATATTATGTTGTGTTACAAAGCAAAGGGGACTTTGCAGTTGTGATGAAAGTTAAGCACCTTGAGATGGGGAGATTATCCTAGATGACCTGGGTGGGCCCAATGTAATCATGCAAGTCCTTAAAGGTAAAGAATTATTTCTTCTGGTTACAGGAAGGAAGGCAGATGAGAAATGCAGCAGAGATATGCAACAAAAAGGGAAGTTGAAGAGATTCAAAGCATGAGGAACTCCACTCGCTGTTGCTGGAAGGGTTCCATAAAGAAAGCATGAGATGGAATTGTGCAGCCTCTAGGAGCAAAGACCAGCTTCCAGCTGACAGCTAGCAAAGAAATCGGGGCCTCAGTGGTACAACCTCAAGGAACTGAATTTAACCCACAACCTGAATGAGTTTGGAAGCAGATTTATCCCCAACTCTTCCAGAAGGGAATGGAGCCCTGCTGACACCTTAAATGGAACCCAGCCTATGAGATTCCAGGCAGGGGACCCAGCTGAGATGCACTGTGAGATAATAAATGAGTGTTGTTTTCAAACAGCTAAATTTATGGTAATTTGCTATGACATCAATGGAAAACTACTACATAGCCACTGAACCAAAACATGGGAGTGATCCCCTTCTCCTCCTTGTCTTCCATCCCTCACACTCACCCACCCACATCTCCAAACAATCAATAATTCCTATCAGTTTTACCTCCAAAACATGTATTGACCCATTTTCTCATCTCCACAAAATTCAACTTCATCTCTTACCTGGACTGTTCCAAAACTGGTCCCTCTACCTCTATTTATTTTGACTCTTGACCCTCAATCTGTCCTCCAAATTGTAGACAATAATTTACTTTTAAAAATGTAATCATGACATTTCTTTTCATGAAACCTTTCAATATTTCCACTAATCCAACAGATTCAACTTCAATCTCTGTGGAATACAAAAAACATCCATGGTATGGCTCCTATCTACCCTTTCCAGCCTCTTGCCCCACTCTGCCTTATTCTTTATGCTTTCATGATGGAGAAGTGTGATTTCCCTTCAGTACCACCCTTAGAGCCAGGCACGCAGCTTATCTGTTCTGAACTGTGGTCTTTAGAGGGCCTGGTTCCGGTGCTCCCTGGTCTTCCTCACAGGTGAGTTGTCCATGTGACTAAGGGGAAGAACTCACTCAGAATCCATGCTTCCTCCTTGTGGGCCATGCTACTGATGTCTGGTCTCTCAAATTCCGTGGACAAAAGGCCCCCCAAAGCACTTCCAGCACTTGCAAGGGTCTCTCCCCCAAGTTTATGCTTCAAAGCATAGACCATGACTCTGGGCAGGTCTGAGGTGGGCTGGCCAAGGGGCAAATGTTAGCACTGTTGCCAAAGAGAAGGGGGTGGGCCAGGCAGCTAGGGCTGAGAAAAGAGGAGGGTGGGCCATAGGCTAGGGGCTGGCTTTCTCCTCACTATCACATTTCTAGCTTGGAATTCCAATAAGTTCCAGAATTCCAATTTATAACCTGGTCTTCCAGGATGTTATGAAGGTATGTTTGTCAAGGTAGGGGGATAAAACTTATTGTATGTAGCAGTTTGTTAGCTTGATTTATAACCCTAAATATTTAGACATAAGGTATGCAGCCTCCATTTGCAGTCTTGCCCTGATCCCTGCAAGCGTCAGGGGTGTTTTTTCTCCACATATCATGCCTTTATGTTGTTTCTTCCTGCATGCCAGGCTCTTCCCACTGCCTGGAAGAACCTGCCACCATTCTTCACCTGGCTAACTCTCATACATGGTTCAGCATTCACATCAGCAGTTGCTTCCTCCAGGAAGCCTTCAGTGACTTTCCAGTGCCCCTTCCCAGTCAACATGCCCACATGCGAAGATAATTTCTCCCCTACACTGTCAGATGAAGAAGAGAGCATACATTTTATTCATTTTGTTGTCTCACTACCATGGTGTCTGGCACATGGTATGGGTTTAATTAAAGTCTGTTGAACTGAAAACTGAAAGCAAATGGTTCATTCAGAATATATTCAACCAACATTTATTAAGGAATAAAATAGCACAAAGTGGAGCAGAAAATTAGCTTGTGTGTTTTGGCCGGCGGGGGGGGGGGGGGGGGGGGGGGGGG